>NW_026267257.1:21499-27751 GCF_000697945.3 Frankliniella occidentalis | reverse complement strand
GGGGGGGTAATGAATGTACTCGCGCATCGGCGCGGTAAAAGACTATTTTCAAAGCTCGTGCGCGCATATAAAGACGCCGACAAAATAACTTGTTTTCGCCTGGGACAGCTCTGGGCGCGCTGTCCGGTGCTGTACAGAAACATCCGCGAGGCTCGGGCGGGCGGCCGGGGGTGCCGTGACGTGACCCATGCACAGCCATATTCCCCGTCATTTCTAAATGCACTTTGTGACACTTCGCGGGGTCCGCATCACAAGAGCGTTACACGGACGTTTGTCGAGCTGGCGCGCGCGACTCTTTGAAGTGTCTGCCGCGCAAGGTTGTCTCACACTTGAAATAACAGTGTGACGTACTGTGACACATGCGTGACGTACTGTGACACTGTGACGCAGCGTGACGCCTCGGCACACCGGGCAGGCACCACACGCACTACATAAACCATGAGAGCCCCGGTCGGCTGCCGCTCGGCTGCACATTTTCTGCAGTCGGGATCATGTGGTGCAGCAGAGGGGCATAAAGGCAGAGTGTGAGCGATGTACTGCCAGCCTGCCACCCTCATCGATAACCCCTCCCATCCACGCTAAAAAACGCAAGAAAAAAATAAAGGAATAAACCCACTTTTCATTTTTTGGTTCGATCTGCCGCCCACCATTCTCTACCCCCACCCGGCGGCGCTGCTGGTCGCCGTCTCTAAGCCTCTTTGCCGCCAAATGGAGACATCAAATTCCTACCAAGAGGATCCCGGTCGAAAAATGAGCGATCGGCATGAACAAAGAAGTGGTGTTAGAGGTGCGACAGAAAATAGGGTAGAGAGAGAAAGAGAAAGGTGAAAAGGAAAAGAAGAGAAGAAAGAGGTCAGAGAGGAAGCAGGAAGCAGTGAAACGACAAGGGAAGAGAGTACCGCGGGCGCGGGGCGCGCGGGAGACAGAGAGACATTTCAAACTTCACGGTGGCAGAAGATGCCACTGGAACATGAGGATGGATTTTAAAAGCCCCGCCGCGCCCCTCCACGCCCCGCCATCCTCCGCTCGACAGGGCGTATCTGTCTCCGATGGCATATTTGTGTCGGCGGTAGCGGGGCCAGGCCTGGGCCGGGCCATAGCAGCCGACCGGCCAGCAGCCGTGTAAAAGGGTTGACCCGAGCGCGCCCTATACACTGTCGAAAATAATAACAATAAACGGAGTACAAACGTTATCGCCAGCACGATATCTCCCCTTCCACACATGGTCAGATAGATAAAGTGATATCAAAGATGATATCCCGGAAACGCAGCTCTCACGAAGGGGCGGGTGTCACACAGGCGTCCACGCGAGCCTGGCCGAGGGGTCCGACGAATCCATCCATCAACAGTTCAAACAGACAAGCACGTGACTCTGTGTCCACAACGCACGGCAACGCAGGCGAGGGGGTCGCCGCCGCTCTTATCAGCTGCGCTATCACGGCCGCATCAACATCATCATAATCATCATCAGCAATGGTCATCCCGTTATGGCGAGAACAGCGGCAATAACAACTTATTGGCATCGGAGAGAAAGTCCAGCCGCTATTGGGTGTTGTGCACACACACACACACACACACGCACACAGAAGCAGAGGCTTCCCTCCTTTTCCCCTTGCTTCATACAGGATGCCTCGCAGGATGCAGTGGCACAATCGAGTAGCCACAGCTACAGAGAGAGAGAGAGAGAGAGAGAGAGAGAGAGAGAGAGAGAGAGAGAGAGAGAGGTGGGGGGGGGGAAAGGGGTGATCCGATTCGGTATTGATAACGTGATTCCAAACACAAACACAGCGTGCTTTAGATGGGCCTGCTGGGCTGGACAAGTTGGCGTACTGTACTGTTTTGGCCGCGTGGACCTCACCGTGACCCGAGTGGAGCGTAGCGCATGCCAGTCAGACCACACATAGGACAAATCTAAGGAGTCCCCACTCCACATCTAGATGGAAGGACATTTACAGTGTTAACCGATTTTTACCTCGACACCGATTTTCGCGAGCTTACTATGTTGTGAGCATGAGTCCCAAGCTATGGCTGAGCTCGAAGCAGCTGGAGCCGCTTGCATCGTTGCACCTTATTTCCTGCGACAGCGACGTCGGTAGCCTTTTCTGAGTTGGGAATGTCGAGGAGATTTTGCTGCGTTTTGCAGCTGACCTGGGCGCGACCTGCTCCCGCCATGTACGTTATGCGGGGCCCCGCCCGCCCGCCGCGCCACGCCCCGCCACGTCACGCCGTTACTCCCTTATCAGGGGCACATCATACGCGACGCCACGCCCGACGCCCTCCCCGCTGCGCCCTGCGCACATCAGGGGCTTGCGGCTGCAGCCAGCGGGGGGGCCAGCGGCCAAAATCAATCCAACACCCAATATAGTTTGCCAAAATTTCGATTTGGGGGTGGGGGTGGGAAGCAGATGCCAGAAACGTCAAACTAACTCGGCTCTCCTTCGAGTATAAACCTCAATTTATCAGTAAAAAATCATCGCAGTAACAGTCAACGTGAGTATTGAGACAACTAACAAATGTCGACTCGCTGATTCCCGTGTCACATACTGCATTCATGTTGTCAAAACAACCAAAATGTCTTCGCCGCGTAGAACAGCTGCAGATTGGAACGCATGCAACATTTACCTATGGATGCAGGCCCTGCACACTCATCCTGCGTCCCCCCAACGAGTTGCGAAATTTCCGGCAAAGAGGAAAAAAGAAGAGACAAAAACGGCCAGGTCCATAATTCGCTACCGTCCGCTGCCCATCACACACAAGTTGCGAATACAATCTGCCACCAGGAATTTATTCCGCCTATGAATCAAGCATCAGTACAGCAGCAGCAGCAGCAGCCGCAGCCCAGGCCGGACAACGAGAGCCGCGCCACGCCACGCCACCTCTCATCTCTATAGCCTTCGATACGACCCACGATTTATACCCCCCGACACAGATATATACCCGCGTGCGGTACCTCCTCGGTCACTCGGGTCGGTACCCACCACCACCACCTCGGAAGGTACCACCCGGGACAGAACAAATCAAGGTGGTTTATTTGAGAGGTTGGGAAAGGGGAAGAGAGAGAGAGAGAGAGAGAGGGAGAGAGAGAGAGAGAGAGAAAGGCAGATGTGCAGTGGCGTGGAGGGGCGTACCGTCCGTCACAGGGACACAATAACACGTTCTGACGTCTGCCGCGGCACCGCACACAGCCAACTGCGCGTCCAGTCCACCGGGAGGGTGGAAGAGGAAGGAGCAGAAGGTCCGAAACGGCCCACAAATCAGCCTCGGATTATCTCCGAAAGCCGGCGGCCGTGCCATACGGGCAAATGATCCACACCCCGCCTGGCCACGCCTGCCCAGCGCATACCACCTCATGCGCCACACACACACACACGCGCGCACCTGAGGCATCTCCTCCGGCCAATGAGGATGGTTTTGTCTCCCTGTTTACAGTACAAAAGAATGGCTCGCCTCGCGGTTATGATATGGCGAGGCAGAAACAACGCACAGCGAATCGGTAATTCTTTTGTCCTGCGAGCGACATTAGAACTCGCCGCGCGCGCAACACTCGGCTTGCGCGCACCTCTGAGTGTGTCCAAGTTTCCATGAATCACTAACTTGATGTCTCTCCGTGATGAGCAAGCCCGCAGGCTTGCAGAGACATGCGTACGACGTCCAGTAATGTTTCCGAAGGGGGTTTCGAAAGAGTTCGGCTCTACCGCGTCGTCTAGCAAAACCTGCGCAAGGAGAAGTCTCCCGATCATAACATGTATTCTTGTCTTGTTTCGGGAGATGAATAAAAGTAAAACAACAAAAGCAAACGAGATGCGCGCGCGCGGCGGTGGGTTTCGGGTAATCCATGCGCAGCCGCCTCGCAAACGGCCTGCTGAATTCCATTGCGAGGCAAAGCAGAAACAAGATGCCCGCTCCCTATTTAGGGAAACCTCTCACCGTTAGGCGTATCCCTTTACAGGTAAGGCAACCGACGACGACAACGACAGATGGAATTGGACGAGACACATGCAGTTCCAGGAGGCGGCTCTGATCCGCTGGAGACTGGAGCCACTGCTGCCGGAGGCTCATGGAGGGGGCGCGGGAGGAGCCGGGAAGGGGTTGCCCTCTTGCTGCGACAAGTGTGTGCGTACACCCGCGAGCTTCCCCGGCATGCACGTATGTTATAGGACGAACAAAATGGACTACTTCAACTTGAGCGACTCTCTTCTTAACCCGAATCCGAGAGTTCTATATAGTTTCTACAAATTCACAGCTTCTGCCGCTTTTGGGGTTGTTGTGTTTCAACGAATTGCACCGTTTTCTTCGATTCGCGGGCCACATGACGCCACAAGCTTCATTTTTTCCAGTGTGCATACCCACGGAATGAAAATGATGCACGGGGAACATTTTCCTCCGCCACCGCCGCACACGACTGACCCACAAGCTGACAGAGTCATTCCGGCAAAATGGCTGTTCCCCGACTGCTCGTCCATAGCGAGAGCGAACGGTACAGCAGCGGCAAGGTCAAGTCTCTTGTTGAACACACAGCCTGGCCGCGCCGTGCTGCCTGTCTTGCCGGATCGTCCTCCACTAATCATCATCAACTGCTGCCGCTGCTGCGGCGGCAGCCTCGAGATTACGCCGAGTCCACGAGCGTAGGCGGAGCATGGTAGTGATGGGGTCCAGCGTCCCGTCCTCCTCCAGCCTCCCAGGAAACGGGAAAACAATATACACAGTCAGCCACTCAAACAAACCCTGACAAGGGGGCGCCGAATTTTCTTTTCTGGGAGGCGCACAAGTTTAACTGCACGTGTTTTGCTGTTGCTGGTTGCTGAAAACTTGTAGTGCACACGACTGATGGATGCTTTGCTGCTGTGGAGAGGCTTCAGACTTATCCGAGTTTTACTGGTCGTGGGGAGTTTGTCGTGTCTTCAGCCGTGTTCCAGCGTCACCAGCGCTTGAGTGATGCGATAAAGCGGGGATGCTGGCTAATTCCTGCCCGCAGTGCTCTGCCATGCTGTGCCATGCTTTGCCATGCTGCTGTACCATGCTGCTGTACCATGCTGCTATGCCATGCTGTGCCATGCGTTGCTGTGCTCCGCCGTGCAGCGGTGGCTCGGCAGCCTTGCCTCTCGACCCGCGGCCCGGCGGCCCCGCGGCGCCGCACCGCTGTGCGCCTTGTGCGACCTTTGTCGCGAGGCACGCGCGCTTCCGGCAAGTGGCAAGGGCCACGCCGCGGTCTGACCAGCAGCACTGAGTGCGCATTGTCATGGACGGGGAAGTACGCACCATTAATCAACCCCATCCACAGCGACAGAGCGGACCCACTTATCGAGTCAGCGTAATAAGCACATGAGCGAAATGCGTCAAGCCGCGAGTAGTACAACAGGTTTGATTGATAAATGAAAAGCATCGATGGCATCTTTGATAAAACCAATGACCTTGTGAAATGCCTGCTCCGGTTTTATGTAACTTTTAACTATAGTGTAATTGATGTAATTGGTTGGGATTGACATCATGTTGATCGTGAGACGGGACGTGGTGGGTCCGAGTTCACTTGACCAGCCTCCCGGCCCAGAGGCACGTCCCTGCGCTGTGCGTGTCGGGCGTTGGGCGTCCGCAGCAGCCGAGGCAGCAGCCGTCTGGGAGACTGCTGACCCGTGCGCCGCGCGCAGCCAGGTCCCAATGCGACGCCGCGCCCCGCCACGCCCCGCCCCGGGCGGTCCGTATTGCGTGCGGCACTGCATCTCCCCGAGACAGTCCCACGCCCCTGCGACGCCGCACCCCGCCCCGCCCCGACCCCCTCGTACGAGACGTCGCCGCCCATTCCTCTCCTCTTTCATTCCAGCTCAAATGAGAGATACATTTTTCGCATCGCACCGAAAAATTTGTCGTTTTATTTTTCCCCCTGCGCCGGACAAACGCAGGCTTATTTCCGCGAGAGACGGTGACGCACGCGCGTTCTTCCGGACCACCCAAGGAAAGCGGAGCAGGAGGGCCCGAGGACTTCCGCGGAAGCGAGGGACACGCGGAGCTGACCGGCGCCAAGCGGTGCCGAGCGGAGTCGAGTGGAGCCGAAGCGGTACCGAGCGGAGCCGAAAGCGGCACCGAGCGGGCCGCGCGCTGCGCAGTGAAAATTGGGCAACCAGAGCCAGTGTACGTATGGAGAAAGCCAAGACAGTTTGAGTGAGAGAGTCCTCCTGGACATTAGTCGAGCGGTCATTATCCCCGCGAGGTATTTAGAGCAGGATGGCTTAGGACCCTCGCGTTTCCATGCCCCCC
>NW_026267257.1:12710-18662 GCF_000697945.3 Frankliniella occidentalis | reverse complement strand
AATGTGCACAATGTCAGTAGTTTTCGATCAGACCCCCATCACATGTAGGCTCGTTTGATTCGAAATTTCACGCTGAAGACGATGGTATGACTCAAAATAAGATTGCTCTGCAGAGGTAGTAACCAGAAGCAATATTGACTTCTTAGTGCAGAACTCAAGAGTTTTACAGTTACAAGTGGCAAACACTTCTGCACTTGGATTAGCAGAGCATGCAGGTTTTACGACGCACGACAACTCGTTGCGCACTGCACAACAGTGTAGCAGCGGTAGTAGTGACGGTGTAGTAGCCGCAGCGGCAGGCCGCCCATGGGCGCCAAAGCAGGCTGTCCACCGCGGTGCAGGTATCGGCCGGGGCATCGCGCGAGGAAAGCGAAAGCTGAAATAATAGGGAAGGGAAGGTGGTGGCGCAGCGCAGCGCAGTGCCCCATGCCACGACAGCGGCAGCAGCGCCCCGGGAACTTACGCGCGGGTAGCCGACATTCAATTCTTCTTCCTACGCCATCATCGTCGTCATGCATTTACTACGTACACCGGTCATCATCATATACTCTGAATGCAGGCAAGGGAGAAGAGCGACGAACTCTGGGTGAGCTTCAGTGGGAGGGCCATATAAGCAGAGCATACCAACCAGGCGCCGTGGTAAGTGCGGGTAGGCAAATCGACGCGCACGGCTGCGTGCGGGACAGAATGGCTACCAAACGGCCGGCGGCTGTGGGCCACCCCGCAACATTGTAATCGGTTCAATCGAAATTTCGATCGATAAAAGTGGATTTGTTTTGAATTTGGGCCCCTGGACTCAGTCTTCTGGGCGCATACCACATGCAGGCAGGCGGGCAGGTTGCATAGATCGTCTCCAATCGTAGACCCTAACGGCCACTAGCGAATAGACATCACACAACCCGCCCTCACACATGCAATGCGGTAGTGAAAGTGGACGGATACGTTTACAACGGTCTTCCAACATTTCCGAACATCTGTAAAAATCGAAGCGGCGCGGGCGTTAACCTATGACACCGTGAGATCGGCGCGCACCGATACACACCCCTATGAGCCTTCCATAGGAGTCATAAAGCATTACAAAACCTTACGTCACACACACACACAAGCAGGCAGCACACTGCTGGCACAACAGCCACTGTCCCCCTGTCCGTGCTAAGATCCGGTAACGTGTGGGCGACCACCGCGCCTGGCCGCGAGAGTGCACACTTCCATAAAACTTTATCCCCACCGGCTCCGCCCCGCTCCGCCCCACCCGCCTGCCTGCCACTTCCAATACGGGACGACCAATGTCATTACTAGCGCGACCGACAACATACCCTCGGAGATTTTATTTTATAACCGGAAAACCACGTTTGTTTGATTCTGCGATTTCCAATTGCAATTGAGCTTATGTTACGAGAAGATTAAACTTGCTGAATATTTTATTTACAGTCACGTATAGAAATATAATAATTTCATAATCATAAACATATTTTTACAAGAAAACTGTCAGCCAAATATACTATTTGTTTGTTTTCCAAGAGTGTGCTTCTATCGCGGAGGCTCTCGCCGGGGCTGTAGTCGATGGCGCGTAGCGCTGCGCCGCCTTGTATGGGGCAGTGACATTGTCAGTGATAACAGGATTGGCACCAGGAAATGAAAAGTTCCCCTTTTCGTCGTCCACAACAGGAGTAGGCAGTAGGCGGCAGCAGCAGCAGCATCGCAAAAGTGAAAAGCCTCTTCTTCGCCGCTGAGTGGAAGCCGAAGGAAGCAAGGGTTTTCTCCAGTCAGGCGAGCGCGCGCACACACACAAACGCACACACACACGCCTTGTACTGAAGTACCCTCCACTCCACCTCCACTACACCTTGACCGTGCGCGCGACGGCTCGAGTTTAACGCACTCGTGCGCGTACCCGCGTTCCATAACTTTTGTCAGCGGCACAAAATACCCGCACCCGACTAGGCGCCTGCTCTATCTTCCTTGCTCTCCCGGGAGGTGTGCTCTGCGCTGCGCCGCCGTACAAGGCAGCGGCCGGCGAGTCACCCGCCGCCACCGCGTCCCTACCCGGGTGAAAGTACAACACTACAAATGACGCTAACAGTAAATATGCATATTAAGAAACGTTACGCACAAATATTTTAAGAATTTGATTATTGTTATTTTTTCACTGGCGAGAACTAGGACATGCCCTCACATTTTCGACTAATTAATTTTGCCGGCATTATTCTGGTACTTGTTTTATACCCCGCGCCTTCTTAAGTTCCTGCACCGAATACAGGGGGATCAGCTCCCTCGTTGTTGGCTACCTTGGCACTGCACATTTTCCACCAAGTCGAGGAAGCCGCGCTGACCAACCCGAGCGCCGCTCTGTGGCGCTGCCAATCAGGACGGCAGCGCTCTCCCGATGGAGAGATCACTCTGCCGATGAGTGTGTGTCTATTTCCCGCCGCTCTGCTGCTGTTGCCGCTGCTGAAGGTCAGGAAGAGCGACAGCGGCACGGAGAGTCCGGCAGATGGATGGGTGCAGGGTTGGTCTCGTTAACAGAAAAAGTTAACGCGTTACGTTACGTTAATTTGTAAATCAAGTTAACGTAACGCGTTACGTTAGCAGTGTAGAAGAATTATTAACGCGTTACGTTACGTTAAAACGTCGTTAACGTTACGTTAAGTCCCCAAATTGCCAAAAAGCTTAGAATCGCATAGAAAAAAGTACAAAATTGCCAAAATATCTGAAAATTGCGGAATTACGCCGGAAGCTGTTACGACAAACAATAAGTAGTCTCTTTTAAGATAATAACATTGAATTCTAAGTCAATTTAACAGAAACAAAACTTTTAAAAAATGTATTAATATTCATTTACTGAAAGGAAATTCGCAATTTGCCATCGTTCATCAAACCTGTTTTAACGTTAACGACGTTACGTCGTTACCTATTCCTGATAACGTCACGCGTTAACGTTACCAATCCTAGACAAAAATAAATCGTTACGTTAACGTTACTAAAAAAGTTAACGTAACGTCGTAACGTCGTTAACTCGTTAATTAACGAGACCAACCCTGGATGGGTGGATATAGGCGGCGAGGAGGGGGATGCGGGGGCGGGGAAGGTCCCCCCGTGAGCTTTGATTGGAGTAACCACAACAATATATCTCTGACGCGCTGCGCTGCGCCGTCATACTCGGCTCACCTGGCTGACGCACGCCGACCCCGCCGCGTCAGAGGCAATCGACACCCCGGGCTGAGCCGGTACAATGTTGCACTCAGCGGTCCCCCCTATGGGTCCCCCCGTGTCACTCACGACGCGCGGTGACATGACAATGACTGCGCGGCGCGGGCGAGGCCCTTGGCGGGGCCGCCGCAGCCTTGACCGCCTGTCTGCCGAGGAATGTGAGTCGTAGTGTGAGCGCAATGGATAGAAAACTCATTCCATCAAATAAATGTTTTCTCTTCCAATCATGTTATTGAATACTTATTCGAACTCAAAAAGTCAAAGCGCAAATGAATTGCCGTATTAACGGCACTTCAGGTGCGTGTGGTACAACCGCTTTTAATGTAAGCCCCAGTTTTGGCAGCGCCCAGCTCAGCTCGAGAGAAATGCAGTATCCATTTCCTCGGACGACAGCTACATTCATATGAGAACGAAAAAGGCCCAAAAAACCTGACATTATTATTTGCCGGCCATACCAGTCGACGGCGACGCCAGGCGCCAGTAACTGCGTGTGCCGTGTCCCGACGAGGCGCCAGGCGCAGCGTGGCGTGCGTCGTACACACACGCAGGTGTGTGTGTGAGTGGCGGGGGGTGGCGTGGCGCGGACTGGGGCCACCAGGCTCATCTCCGGTGCCTTTTATGTGTGCAATAAATGGGCGTACCAGTGCAGCGCATGGCCGCGTGCAGCTCCCCCCACCCGCGCTATGACGCCCTCCTGGGTGGCACTGCGGCACTGAGCTGCGCGCTCGGCCACGCCATAGCACCACACACTGTTCAAATGTGTAACAACTACATTCATGACATAGAGCACATAGCAACAACATGATATTACTTATGATTCCAGACTCGACACACCGGGTGGCCCAATCACTTCTGTAGCGCACCCGCGAGTGCGGGCGGGCTTGCCTATCGCACCTGACTACGGGCGCCTTACGAGGCGAGCGAGTAGGCAACCCACCCGCACTCGTGCGTGCGGTACAGCCAAAC
Organism: Frankliniella occidentalis; assembly: GCF_000697945.3. NCBI lineage: Eukaryota > Metazoa > Arthropoda > Insecta > Thysanoptera > Thripidae > Frankliniella > Frankliniella occidentalis. The sequence goes on along the minus strand of NW_026267257.1, from coordinate 14,486 downwards.
AACAGAAGTGAGCAGGGTTAATCCGCCACCTGGTACAATGTTGTTGTTGTGAAAAATAAAAAGAACAAACAGGAAAACAAAATACTGACTGTACAGCACAGCGACGGTATGGCCTATTGCGGAGGGATTTTCTTTGGTTTTCTTACTCTTTTCGTTCGGAGGGCGCACTACCCATGCCCCCTACAGAGCGACTGCAATCCCAAAACACTAGAGTTAATGCAAAAATAACCCCCAAAACACGCACTTGGTATGCATGCAATAATCGAAGTTGGCATTAGACAGGACGTAATTTACTCGTGCGATACATACACGGGTTTGCAGTGCACGCCTCTTGTATAGTGCCACAACAACAGCACACATCAAACGGCCCGTAGTACATTGCAAATTCCTTCGAGCCGTTTTTGCACAACGCCCGCTGCCCTCTGCGCTCGCGATGGGGCATGTGAGGTACCACTACAACCGCTGCCTTTCTTTGCCCTTCCAGGGCCACTACCGCTCGCCTTGCCGCGCCCCGCTCCGCCACGCCCCAGCATGCCCATGCCAGTAAGCGAGCGCCAACCCTTTTTGTCACCCGCGTCCGATAGCTTCCACGCGGCCACAAGAGTATTGACCTGCTCTGCTCCACGGCGCCGCCCTATCGACCCGGGTTCGAATACTGCCGCATTAATGGCAATAAAACAACAATGGAATAATCAGAGTTATGGTCCAGCACAGCTACCCTGACCTTTGCCCCGCCGCCGACGGCGAAATCAGGGCACGCCGTTCACCGTGGCCAATCGCACTCGGGCTCTGTATCGCATCTTTAGGCCTCGCTCTCGCTGTCCCATTACAACGAGAAAGATTAGCACTGAAATATTACATATTATTACGTTTCAGATAATTGAGGGAGAAACGGGTCACATTGTGGATACATATCGAAAGCGTCAGAACTCAACCGACTTTGGTTCACAAATTGCACAATTCGATGGGTCTTTAGAATGTTGTCTGATCTCCCCTTGACGCCTCAACGTTGTCCGATCTCCCAGTGACGCTTCAACATTGTCCCATCCTGGTCCCATCTCCTTTTGACGTTCTCTGCAGCGCCGTCTCCTTTGAATTGCGAGTTGAGTGATATTGGCAGTCGAGAAAAAGTAAAAATTGCGATGTGCTGAGGCGTCACGGAGAGATCAGACAACGTTAAAGCGTCACGGCGAGATCGGACAACGATCTTAGGACCCATCGAATTGCACAGGTGCAGCAAAGAGATTGAACCCCCCTTGCCACAGTACCAGAACCTCTAAGTACACCAGCCCTAGGAGGTGAGGTACAGTGTACAGGGAGTACAAGATCCGTAGGACACAGTTTTCCCCCACACCCGTGCCCGGTGGGTACGCCCAAACTAGGGCTGTTAAACTCCCATCTAGGGAGAGTGCAAACTAAACCTTAGGCTGGTGTAGGTATTCACGGTCCTTGTTCTTGCAGGTTTAAAGTTATTTTGGTATAAAAGTATGCATCATTGTTTTTTAAAAGGCAGAAAACCATCCGGTGCCACCTTAATACTGCTAATCATCACACCCCTATTACAAAATATTTCACCCAACAATTTGCGTGATTTTCAGAAATGCGCTTTAAAAAAATAACAATATTAATCCGAATAAAAGTGTGCCCGCGGTGGAGGGTGCAGTGATGGGGCGTTTCTAGTCAGTCATCACGAGTCAATGCGCGTGGGCTCATGGGTCAGGCAGAGCGAGGAGTCCAAATATTACAAAAGCAGCCGATGATCTCGAGGGGGGGGGG
>NW_026267257.1:4128-10910 GCF_000697945.3 Frankliniella occidentalis | reverse complement strand
CCCCCCCCGATCCCTCGGTGTCCCGCCTGCTCAAGTCCGAATTATAATTTTGTCGGTGGCAGTTGCCGGTTGGGGCGGCAAGCGAGGTGGCAAGCAAGGTCAGCACACAGCGGGTCGGCAGTTCGATTCGAACAGAATTGCAAACCTTGCTTGCAAGGTGTTACAAAAGAGGCAAGAAGCAACAGATAACTAATCAGCTAGGTAACACTTGGAAGTTATAGATAAAGAAAACTGACAAAGGGAACGAAATAAAAGAACGGTGAACAGAAGTCTATACAACTAACGAGCTAAGAGCATTAAATGAGTGATACATATTTTCACACAAAATATTTTTAAGAGGCAGAGGGACAATGCTTGTCTGCAAACATCGTGGAAAAGGGTCTGAAGATACTTTTCCGGCCAGCAGTGTCTGGGGCCGCAAATCGTGACTTCCCTCCCCCCCACATTTCAATGCACTTTATCGAGCACGACGTCCGACCGCATTTGGACCACACCTCGTCTCGGGACGGGGCGATGAGCGGAAGAGAGAGGCCAGGAGAGGGAGAGAGAGGGAAAGAGATGGAGAGAGAGAGAGAGAGAGAGAGAGAGAGAGAGAGAGAGAGAGAGAGGCGAGGGGGGTCTGGCGTATTACAAAAATTGCAGCGGATGCGGCGACTTGGCCGTCTTTGCCCTGATCATATCGAATTTTATGGGGTACCTCTTGTTTGGACATGCACTGCCAAACATTGGCCTTAGATGGCATGAATACGATAGGGGGGGCCAAATCGGAGGGGGGACTGTGGAAAGGAAAAGGACAGCCGAGAGAGTGTGTGAGAACAGGAGAGGGCACCGACGTGCCGGAACTCGGTGAAATTAGGAAGGTATTCAAGCATACCGGAAAGGTGCGACGTGTACCGTCGTGACAACGCCTTGTTTCGTTATAGCCATGGAAAAGTAAAGAGCTATACGTAAAATGTTCCAATGTGCTTATGATTCCAACGCAAGTTGAGTATTTCCCTGAACACGTAATATCGTCCCCGCATGGTGCAAAGGGTGAGGTTGGCAAATGGAGGCCACAGCTCCGCGTGACATTTCGACGCGGGGAATCGGATACGTTACCGATTCGAGCGCTGCTATCGTCCTCCGTCGATGAAAACGAAAAATAAAAACACTGCCGCGGGGACAATAAACAAATCTCCCGAAGTTCGGGACAAAAAGAGAAGATGAAACTCAACGAGGCGTCAAGAGAGCAAATAAAACGATACGTCCAGGTGAGGTGGGGGGTGCGTCTTGTAAAAAAGACTAATTTTGCCGTGATAATGATTTTGAAATAGATTGAAAGAACCACCGAACAAGGCACTATTTCTTGACACAGTCGAGCTGACGGCGAACAAAGGAAAACTCCGCTTCAAGTGAATCATTACAGCAACCTGACACACATTTCTGCCGACATCATAAAGGCAGAAAAAGAGACGGCAAAGAAAAACATCATCGGCGATGTATAGCGGGCAGCGACACACCGCCGCCACCTTGACTTTTCGTGTGCACCTGTGCAATCCTAATCCTTGACAGAACCCTCTCCAATAGAGCTAGCGGCAGGTAGAGCGGGGGCACGTAATGACGGACTGTGCGGCCTGCTGCATTCCTGCACCGGGGGTGGGGCCGGCGCGAGTGTGTGAGTGTGTGTGCGCGCGCGCGCGTGTGTGTGTGAGTTTCTCACTCCGACCTAACCTGTCCGGACTGGCCGCTGCTACTGCCGCCGCTTCCCCCACTGCCCCCGCCCGGTGAGTCACCGGGCCACTCAGCGCGTAGCGCCTCTCTCTCTCTCTTTCTCTGCGCGTGTGTGCGTGTGTGTGTGACGAACCAGAGTGACACCATGGATTTCTCATACCGCCAACTTTGTAACTCCTCATGCTTCCGAGGTCAAGTAGTGAGCTAGGTTTTTATGTAAGTCTTGATCTTTATCCCCATGCCACATTGCTGTCCGATACTTTCATTTCCTGTACTTTAACATTTCCACAATATTTTTACATCAGTTTAGCATACTTCAGAAGTAGTATCAAAGTACTACTTCTATCAGTATCAGTACTTTTTCTTGGCCAGCAATCGTTCCTCCAGAAGTCAGCTAACAAAGGACTGGTCCACCACAGCAGCGTGCGCCTCTTTGGTATTCCGCTCGAGTACCAGACCGGGCCGCGAAGCGCGAGAGCAGGTCGTCTTTGGGGTTAGTTAGGGGAGGGAACGACCCCCGCCCGGGGCACGGCCAGCTCAGTCGCAACAACAAGTCCGCAAGCAAGCGAAAAAGGGCCTCCCCCCCCCCCTCTCTCTCTCTCCACCGGGGGTCATCACGGCGCGGCTGCGCGAGAGGGGCCGAAACCCCACGAATTGGCCGGGCGGGCCTGGAGCGGGCCGGCAGGGCGATCAGATGCCACCTCCCGATACGACATTCGGAGCTCGTCTGGCCGATAGCGTGCGGACCTGGAGCGGACCAGCAGTAATAAGCACGCGGGCCAACAGGAATCATGTTTTATTTTCAAAGGGTAAACTTTTTGCTTTCTTTAGACAAAATCATTTGAATAGCGCATTGATAGCTGTAGAAAAGTAAGTGCGAATGATCTGATGTGAGCAGTTGTAACGGTGCATGCGAGCGTAGGACAAAGGTTTCCTCCAGTTACAGATGTAGTACACCAAGCACTACACTTCCAACTCTAGGGCACGATAGTATTGTTTGGCCCAGTTCGGCTGTCGTATGAGTGGCAAGCGGTTTTCTAAGCACTTCTCGTCAGTACTACACAGGTAAAGGAGCCACCTCTTCAGGAGGCATCATTGTTCCAGGAGAATATCTCACATCAAGTAGACCGCCGGCGCCCAGATGACCCGCGCTGCAGAGCCTCGCCGGCCAACCCGGAGCGCACAGCGGAGCCGCACCGATCAGATCGGAAAAGCAAATTGGCAATCCTGGGCGATATTAATGAGGACAATAATGGCAAGGGGAAATGCGATCTGACGACCAATGGTGGCGCAGCGCTTGTTGTTTCTTATTGAGCGTAATGACGCACAAGGTGCCAAAACAAAACTCACATCGGGAGTATTATTTGTACTTATTATGGCTTTTTTTTTGTTCACACCAAGCATTGGCAGCGTCGTTCAATACAAGGATTATTACCTCCCATAGCGCTGGCAGGTGATAGTTTATGTACAGCATTTTGTGTACTCTTCCATTCGTATGGGAGGAAAATACAAGTTCGGCGTATTCTGGAAGCCAAAATAAAAAGGATGGGTGAAGGGCGATGGGAAATGAAAGAGAATGATGGCGCCGGGTAATCGTGCGAGAGAGACGGGCGGAGAGGATGATGGGCCGTCCTGCAAACGCGTTATGTAAAGCACTACAACATCGTTTTGTGTCGTCTTTGTTGGGCCATACCCCGATAGACCGCCGAGCGGTCACAATGAACGAAAATTATACTTTTCTGTCGATGCGCGCGCAGTCTGACCAGGCGCACTGGCGTGGGAACACGCAGCCTTCTCTCCCTCTCTCTCTCTCCCACCCCCGCGCCACTTACGACCAGTGGGGACCTTACACACGGACGCGCACGAGCACTCCGTAGAGTGACCGACAATATGAAAAAACATTCTCACGATAAAATCGGAATCAATTTGTGCATTCTTGAGGGAAGATAACTCCCCGGCTAACTCTGCCCCCTCCCTCTCTCTTTCTTCCTCTTTCTCTCTCCCTCGTCGAAGCGTGGGGCGGTGCCGGGCTCCGTCCGGCCCTTGGGTTCGTCCCCCTCAGAGTCCTCCCGACGCCCAGAACCCTGGGGCTTCATAGAAGGGAAAGCCCCCCACTTCCGGTCAAGGGAGGGGTCAGCGAGGGATCATCACGCCATCCACCTGAGTGCAACAGAGATAGAATTTTGTAAAGTTCGAGTGTGAGGGAGAAGGGTGGACGCCCCTCGCCCCCTGGCACCCATCTCACTCTCCTACTTACCTACTTTCTCAGCAAGTGACCCTTTCGCTCTACCCCAGGGAAGTGAGGCCTTTTACATAAATGAACAACCCTAAAGTACTAGGTTGGTGTAAGCAGTGCGAAAGCAAAATGAAACAGAGCCCTCTTTCAAAACATGTCAATGTGTTGTGTTTCAACACTGTGAAAATTAAAATCCTCTGTTCTCGTAAAGTTACATATTTTGTTTACGAATTGGATTATATCGGTAACATCCGTTCGTTTAAAAACTTTGTGCAGAATTATGAAGTCCCTTTAGTCTTGTAGTTGGGACTTTTGTACTCCGAGTAACTTTTACTCACCAACCCTATGTTCGTGCAGAAGGTCCATTCGAACACACAACTCATAGTAAAAAGATGTTTTATTGACACGCGACTTTACTATTGACGCTCATATTTATTTTTTGCTGTATACCCATGTGCCCTTTACCTCTGCGCAGGGCTGCTTCCGATGTCCAAGAAAGGAGTAAAGCTCGCTAAGCTCAACCTGTTCCATAAAGCGATCAGTGGCGTGGCTCGGCGTGGCGTACCGTCGCTCCACTGGCCTCCATTACAAGACCCCCAGCGGCCGGGAGGCGGTGTTCACTAACAACTTGTTCAACCACCAACCGGCCGTACCCACGTATCTCACTGGAGAGAAAGGGGGAGAAATCGACTGCTCGCTTGTGTGCAAATCCGTGGTCAACGCTGCCAAACGCCGAAAATAAACAGCCGACTCTTCCAAACCTAACGTCTATAGGTGTCGTATGAAGTTACGTCTGACAAAAACAACCCACTAATTGTAATGGCCACTAAGTGAACCGACTACACATACAAGCACTAAGTGTGTGTATGTGACACATGTCAACGTAAATGCCAGTTGCAGTTGCAAGTGGCGCTGGTAAGCAGCAGCAGTAGCGACAGGCACACTGGCCTTTCAGACAAAGCAATAACCGCTCTTAACAACTTCCAACCTGACAAACGTGAAACAGATAAATCAGCAGCAAAGTTTGATCCGACTTGTCCCCCCTCCTTTTCTGCCTCCTCCCCGCAACCAGCCTGGAGCGAATCCATACCTTTTAATTGCCCGCTAACCTAGGGATCATCACCCAAGCCAGATTAATGAATATTGATAAGACGACCGTACCGTTTTGTTTCGCTCAGCGAGGTACTCAGTCCGGATTATGAACTACTACAACGTCAAACCCGATGCACTGCTGTTGCCGCTACTCTGCTTTGGTACGAGCCAAGTCAAAGTCAGCGAATTTCTCTGACAGAACCGTTACATTGTGGGGAGAATTAATGACAGTTGACGGTACTTATTAGCAGATTTTTCTTTTTGAATAAATAGAAGAAAGACAACGCATAAGTTGTCTGATAAGAACACGGATTAAAATACACCGCACATTTTAAAAAGGCAGCAATTTAAATCATAAAAGTTTGTTTCAAATTCTCAACATTCATGTAATTGAAAAATTTTCATTGATACATTTTCAGTAAGTTAAAGCGAATTTGTAATGGGGGAAATGGAGACAGACGAGCCGTGTGTGAGACAGAGACGCAGCGGAGCGCCATCAGGGTGAGCGCACACTAAAATGTAACGGTGTAGGTAATGGGTGAGGGCGTGGTCTCCCTGTATCTCTCTGTCCCTCTTACGCCTTCCCCGAAAACCATAGTAGCTGTCTTTCTCTGTTGCACTCCTAGCATTCTGACACATGATGCTCATCGAGCACCCACACCCACCCACTTGCGACACTGCAGTCCAGCGGCCTCAATCACTTAACGCCTCTCGACTTGGTTCACTTGATTACAATAATAAATAGCTTTACCTGGTGATATAACAAAAGCATAACTCCATTCCAAATGTTCCGTCACTTTCCTTGCTACTGAGAAGGGAGACAACCGCGACAAAGTGGCAGTGGACTTCAACTCTGGTGTCGCAGTGAATGGGTCGAGGTCGACAGACTATCCGCACAGACATTTTGTAGCGCACTTGGGCGCCTCGGCGTGGCCTGGTCTCTCTGTCTCTCTCGAACGCACTTTTACCCTATTACTATTGGCGTTCGACCAGCAAGCTCATTTCCACACGGCTGCGTCACAACGCTTAGCCTGAGCCCCACTCTCCCCTATGCCATGCCATACTGTCCGAGAGCGCTGCTTCGTAACTTGCTTCTCAATCGCAGACGGTGCCATGGTCCAGCGTGCGGACTGACCTTTTTGTACGATCCGCATGGTCTCTGAATGTGCCAGCCGCTCTTGCTTTTCCAGCTCGCAGTGCGACAAGGCTGCCGTGCGACCTCCCGTCGCCCGTAACGCGGCAAAGCCGGGAAATTAAAAGCACGTCCTGGACAACCCGCATCAGCTCGCATATCGCGTGAGCAGCGTTGCAAAAATGTACAATACTACCATTTCAAGACCACCGGCTACAGACAACAGACTCCACTACAATCACAGAGACACGACCTACTTTGAAAGGCGCTGAAATCGTCCTCGCAATAAGCTTTACGTGCGCTATAGTAGACACTGGGAAAAATATTACAACTGCAAAATGGCGTCAACTAAACTTTGCGTCTTATGAGTACTTGTGAACAATTATAATTATTACGCTAGCTTCGAAAAAAAACTGTGGACAGCACACTGTAAAAAAAATCCATCTTAATTTTAATAACACATGTTTTGAAGCAGTTTACAAAACAAATTTGCTCTTAAATTTAAGAACAAAAAGTTTCTTAAAATTCAAAACATGTTTTGAAAATTAAGAACGTGTTATGAAACGCCAAAAATGCTTTTCTTTTCCAACCTAACGCAAATCTGGAAAATAT
>NW_026267257.1:3065-4078 GCF_000697945.3 Frankliniella occidentalis | reverse complement strand
GTCGGATGTCGGCTCGTGTTTTGTTACAGCGGCAATCCAGATCTTTATCAACGGGGAACAGCAGCGGCAGTCACCAATTTTGATCAAATCAGGAACACTGTAAAAAAAATCCATCTTAATTTTAATATCACATGTTTTGAAGCAGTTTACAAAACAAATCTGCTCTTAAATTCAAGAACAAAAAGTTTCTTAAAATTCAAAACATGTTTTGAAAATTAAGAACGTGTTATGAAACGCCAAAAATGCTTTTCTTTTCCAACCTAACGCAAATCTGGAAAATATTTAGTTCATTCCCCTAGGGGCAGATGTTTACACCCAACTTCCCACATATGAAAGATGTTTACCTTACCTTACCTGGGTGGATCCGAACCTCGGACCTTTGGGTTCGGATACTGACGCCTTAGACCGCGTGGCTGTCGGGACATACCTGTGAGGGGAGCGCTCGCACCCGACCTTATGCGGCGCTACGTCCAGGGGCATTCCCAGAGTAGCTATGTGCTTCGTCGGACGGCGTATGTTTGTTAACTTGCTTTTTTGACATATGGCAGTGCACTGTAAAAAATATTCTGAAATTTCACCCAATACTATATTGAACGCCAAAATTCCATGTCCAGTGGTCAAAAGCTACATGACTTTTAAGAAGTGTTCTGAATGCTAGCATTAAAAGTCAGAATGGTTGTAACTTTTCAACACAATTTTGTCAAAACTAAAGAAAACATTTAAATGTAATAAACTTGTTATGAAATTTAATGACCCCTTAGTACAATTGAGTATTTCATCAGAATTCTCATAACCTTGTTTGCAATATTAAGAAAACTTCTTAAATATCATAATCTGTTATTACGTTTAAGAACAACTGATAATGTTATTAAATTTAAGAGATATTTTGCTCTGAAATTTCAGAATATTTTTTACAGTGAAACTAGAACGGCAATCTGATTCAAAACGGTAGCCCCAGGGCACTGCTTAAAAATAAAATAAAATACACAACTGCACATCATATATGAAATAAG
>NW_026267257.1:2300-3015 GCF_000697945.3 Frankliniella occidentalis | reverse complement strand
GAAACTAGAACGGCAATCTGATTCAAAACGGTAGCCCCAGGGCACTGCTTAAAAATAAAATAAAATACACAACTGCACATCATATATGAAATAAGTTTCAATGATTTGGACATGGTACATCATATTATGTAAACAATCTCGTGTTTTTAGATTTTGAACATTGGAAACCCCCCTTTCTTCAAGTTAAACTTCACCCGTTTCTTTTCAGTATATAAGGGGTTTTGGGCTCTTTCATGTGGACAAATTATTTGCATCCGCATCCCCTCCCTCTGTCCCGCTTCGCTCCCAGGCCTCTCTGCGCCGAGCGTCGTCAGCTGATATCGAGTGCACGGGGGGCAGGGGCCGCGGCAGGGGCAGGGCCTGTCTCCAGCTTCCTGAAGCCCCATCCTACTTCGCTGAGATGGGCCTGTATCGGCATCTTTGTTCCAGGCTGGCTGGGCTGGGGGTCTGGCTGACGGTTGCATACGCAGGCCGTGCTAGCACACAGGAGGAGCAAACCCCTCGCCTCTCTTGTTTAGCCGGAAGGGGAAGGAATTCAACAGCCGCCCCCACCCCTTTCCCTTTTCCACGCCGCAGTCCCCGCTTTCTCGCTGTGATCAACATGGGGATTTCGCCATTGAAGCCCTTCCAGGCCTCTGGGCTCAGGGTCGCGGCTCCCATTCACGGTCGTCACAAAGAAATTTATTGGCCCAGCCCGACGGGGTAAGGCAGGGCG
>NW_026267257.1:0-830 GCF_000697945.3 Frankliniella occidentalis | reverse complement strand
GGGGGGGGGGGTGCTCGTTACGTCAAATCACGCGGATCGCAACAAACATGGTGGCTGGGGCGCAGAGCTGCGAAGAGTTCTAGGCAGAGCGGCGCGGAGGGTGGTAGGGGCCGCAGCGCCAGCGGCCGGGTCGCACGCGCGGGTAGGCAACGTAACCAGAAGTGCATCAATTATGCCTCGGCCAGTGAGAGAGCGGGGGAGCCCAGGCGGTGGCGAGGGAGCGGGCAGCGGACCGAAAAACTTGCTCACGAAAACCAAGTCTCGGACTGAATTTCGTATGAACTATGGACTGGAACCTAGTTTAACCCAAGTCGGAACCTCGACCGGTGTGTGACCGGAAGCGGAAGCGAGATACGCTCGCGAGAAAACCGGATGTACCTGCCAAAGTAGCCGGACGAAGATGGGGCGGCCCAGCTATACCGGGCTTCTTGCGCCCACGGGCAGCCCCCTCCGCCCCCACCCGAGTCAACAAAACTCAAATATTTGAGCGCTCGGCCGCTCGGTGGCGAGCCGGTTGGCCTCTGGGGCTGCAACCGCTTCAAGACTGTATTAAAGAGCAAAGTTGCGTGGAAGGAGCAACTTTTGTCCCTCGAGCGCCGAACCACTGCGGCTGCGCCTGGCCCAGGCCTGGCCGGGCACGGGCAGCCGGCTTCTCCCCAGGGCTCAGAGATAGAGGAGTGATGGCGATCGGCGATCGGGTGAGGTGGTGTGCTGAGGCGGGGCGTGGCGGGCCCGGGTGGGACCCCTGCGCGTATCTCTGCCTCCGCAAAGCTAGACTCCAGGATAGCGCGGATTATTCCCCCCCCCCGCTCCTAGCATATACCCCCCCA
>NW_026267256.1:669049-681726 GCF_000697945.3 Frankliniella occidentalis | reverse complement strand
GAGCACCTGGGAGTTCGAGGAGCTCACCTTCAGGGCCGGTGAGTCATTGACGCCGTCCCCAGTCACCGCCACAATGTGTCCGAGGCTCTGGAAGCTCTCGACGATCAGGAGCTTCTGCGTGGGTGACGTCCTAGCGAAGACAATCTGTATGATTTGCATAAGGGAGAATCCATAGTCGGAATCTTTATGGTAGGGGATGTTGATCCTCGCCCCCACGCACCTCAGGGAAGCGATTTAGAAGCGCGGCGAGCATTTCCTTCGTGTAGTCGACGATCTCCGGGCCGGTCATCAGGAGGCAGGCAGCCTCCTCGGCGCGGACCTCGGCCACGGGCACCTTCTTGGCGCGGGCCACGTCGGACGCGATCTTCTGGTCGGGCGAGAAGATGCCTACCTGGCCCGCGCCCGGGGGCGCACGGGGACGACAAACGGACACCTCGCCTCAGGAAGGATTCGAACCCGAGCCCGACGACGCGTGGCGCACCGACGGAGTTCCCGGCCCAGCGCGCACCCCAAGGTTGAGGATTATGGCGCCGGCATGCGGGCCACGTTAACACGCGCCAGCGGCGAAGCTAGGGTTGTGCGAGAGAGGCGCGGAGCTTCGCCGGTAACGCGCACGCGCATGCATGCGTTGCTAACTAACTGTGCCTTTCCAACACAATTTTTAAGTACTAGGTGGTACATCCATTCGACAAACCAGGCGTGCGTGCGAGCTGCCTACTCGATCGGGCCGTTCGGTCAGAGAGATGTGCTGTAAAATTGCTCGTGCAGGTGCGTCCTGTACAGCACACCGCGCCCCCGCGGTTGCTACACCCTACGGCTGCCGCCCGCCCCGCCCCCCGCCTCACCTCCTTGGCGATGGACTTGGCCGTGGTGGGGTGGTCGCCGGTGATCATGACGACCTTGATCCCGGCGCGCCTGCACTTGGCCACGGCGTCAGGGACGGTCTCGCGCGGTGGGTCCTCCAAGGCCATGAGGCCGACGAACGCCAGGTTCTTCCGGGGGACGTTCTTGGCCGTGAACTTGAAGCCCTTTGGGAACGCCTGCACGCAACGGTTGCATTTGGATCAACCGACCGGTCACAGCCGCTGAATATCAATCAGCTTTCTTTGGCCAAGATGAGCTCAGATATGCGGCGTACCTACCTTGTCGTCGGTAGTGGACCTGGCGAAGGCGAGGACCCGCTGGCCCTGTTCGGCCATGCTCTCGCACGCGTCGTGCACCTCGGCGGCGAGCTCGGGGGTGATAGTTTGGGCCTCCTCCTTGCCCCTGACGCGTACGCGGTCGCACATCTCCAGGACGCGCTCCGGGGCGCCCTTGACGGCCACCAGGTGGCGCCCGCCGGGCAGCTCGTGCACCGACAGCTGGTACTTCTTGGAGGAGTTGAAGGGCTCCTCGTACACCTTGGCGTAGCGCTGCCTCGTCTCGTAGACGCCCCCGAAGCGCGCCTCGGTGAACTTGAGGATGGCCACCTCCGAGGCGTCGCCGACGGCCTTGCTGCCGTTGGGCCCCGGGCCTCCCGTCGTCAGCTGGGCGCGGTTGCAGAGCGCCGCCACCTGCGGTTCGCCGACACCGTCACAGCAGCCGCCGTGCCCGCCTAGGACCAGTCACGGACCCACCTGCACGAGCGCGGCCAGGCCGGGGTCGCTGTCCGCCGCCGGCAGGTCCGCGGCCGCGGCGTGCATCCCGCGGCCCTCCCACCACAGCCGCACCACCGTCATCTTGTTCTGCGTGAGCGTGCCCGTCTTGTCGGAGCAGATGACGGACGTGAAGCCCATCGTGACGACGGCCTCCATGTCCTTGACCATGCAGTTCCTGCCCGCCATCCGCTTGGCGGCCAGCGACATGCACACGGACACGGTGAGGGGCAGCCCCTCCGGGATCGTGGCCACCAGCATGCCCAGGACGAAGATGGTGCTGTCCAGCCTGCGGCACGAAGGGTGTCAGCACGCATCTCAGCCTGCGCTGCCGCAGTGGCAGTGGCGTGCGCTGAGCACCCACCACGTGTAGCCGAGGGCCATGGCAGTCACAAAGATGACGATGTTGGCCACGAGCGAGACGTAGGCCACTCCGCGCAGGAACGAGTTGATGTCCTTGTCGAGCGCCGTGTCGCCCGGCTCGATCTTGGCCGTGAGCTCGGCGATGCGCCCCACCGTGGAGTCGGCCGCGGCGCGGATCACCACGCCCTTGGCCAGCCCCTCCACCACCGTGTTGGAGAAGAAGGCCATGTTGAGCGAGCGGTGCGGGTCGTTGTCCGTGGCCACGGTCGTCACGGCCACGGGGTCGCTCTCGCCGGTCAGCGTGGAGAAGTCCAGCTTGCAGCCCGTGTTCTCCACGACGCGGATGTCGGCCGGCACGCAGTCGCCCATGGCGAGGTGCACCACGTCCCCGACGACCAGCGCCTCGGAGGGCATGCTGCGCACACGGCCGCCGCGCAGCACCCGCGACGACGGCCGCAACATCTTCTGGAAGGCGGCTATGATGTCCGCGCTTCTCTTCTCCTGCACACGTTTCACGTCGAGTCGACGGCAAATGAACATTGACAACAAAAGTTCGTCGTTCTGAGATACAAAATACTACCGTCGATTCAGCGGAACAACTTCTTGTTCATAGACGGAACTTGCCTGAAAGTAGCCGAACACGCTGGTGATGGCGATGATGATCAGGATGAGGACGCCGAGGAACAGGTTGTCCTTGGGGCCGTCCGGATGCATGTGCTCCTCGACCAGGTAGCACACGATGCAGAGCACGGCGGCCACCCAGAGCAGCACCGAGAAGGCGCCGAACACGTGCTTGAGCAGGAGGCGCCACCAGGCCTTCGGCGGGATGCGCGGCAGGGCGTTGGGGCCGTTCTCCTGCAGCCGTCGGCGCGCCTCGCCCTCGTCCAGGCCCACGTCCAGGTCCGTCTCGAGGCGGGCGCACAGCTCGGTCAGCGGGATGCTGTGGTCGTCGTACACCTCCTCGTGCTTCAGGTCCTCGAGCGTGTGGTCGCGATGGCCGTAGTGGAACACGGTGTTGTTGGACGACGTCGCCATCCTATGGGCGGACGGACGGCCGCGCACCCGCGCACCGTGCCGGCAGAGGTTAGGGTCGCCCTTAGCCTTGTGCACTTGCCGTTAACAGTCGCGAGCCAAGCAGTGTTGCCAATCGCAGCGCGAAAACCGCGCGGGTGAGTGCCGAGAATGCGAGCGCCTTTTCGCTTCTGCGTGAAGACCGACGAAAGGGCGAGATTAAAAATTAGAATTCAACAAAATTTTCGTAAATTCGAATAAAAAAAATAATTGTGTCTCCAGCTTAACAAAATTTTATGGATGTAACGTGCATCTTTCGTTGCATCTAATATATTTTTTCTGTTGTTGGAACAAAAGATGTGACCAGAAAGTACCAAGTTCAGCCCATGCCCATACAAAGGTCTCATAGCGCCTGATGGGTAGGCAAAAGTTCTCCTTCGGTGCATGCGTGTCTTGCGGGGTGGCCTACCCCGAGTCTCGCAGGCGCCGAGCTCCTGTAATTTGCCGAATGAATATGAGAGAAACTGACGAGCCGTGCAACTACAATTATTTATTTTTCGCTGTGTGAATATTATGTCAGTTGTACAGTACAATGAGGCAAGGAGTGGGAGTTGGGCGTGGTTGCTCTGGAGGGTCTTGAGGTTGATCGAGCAGAACGACGAGGAGGGAGGACAATCAATGGCTCCTCCCTCCGCCCTGCCCTCCCCCTCCCCTCCTCTCAGGACCCCCGCGCACCGCTGCGCACTCGAGAGCACCTCTAGTCGTCGAAGCGAGCTGATACAGAGTGCACTGCAGTGTAGTGGTTGTTTCCAAAAAGGAACAAATTTAAAAGAAAAACGCCCTACTATTGACTGGTATGTACGAGGTAAACTGAAAAAAATGTAGTCGCAGTGTTGTAACTTGTGGTATTTCGGTGGCACCAAAATATGGATTTGCCTTGATGTGGTGGAGGTGCTGGCGCTGATGGCGTTTAGTAGGGGTTACAAAAGTTGCTGCGTGTTGCTGCGCGGTACGGTCGGGTGTGCTCTACTAGTACTCCATATAAAGTCGCCGATAAGCTGCGGAAAGATGGGAGGCGATACCGCACGGCTTTCCAGTCCGCACAGGTGTGCGTGTGTGTCCGTGTGTGCGAGCAGTGTGCCCGTGTGTGCGAGCAGGGTGTGCGTGCGCGCGCGCAGGGACGACAAACCACCCCTTGTCCGGCGCGTCCATGAAGCCTCGTGTATCATGCATGCGTGACGTGTCCGTCGCGACACTTATTGCCGGCCAGTTGTAATGGGACTTCCCCACAAAGCGCTCGGGCAGCGGCAGCGAGCGACAGACACGGGCGACAAAACAGAAACAACTTTTGCTGTTTTCACAACAAAATCAGCGGGACAGAAAATAATTCTTAGCCTGTGTCTCCGCATTTCTCTCGTGATTTTTCCAAGTTCCGAGGGGGCAATAACTCCGAATTCGGATTTTTCTTGCAGTTCTCAGGTTGGTTCCTCGCCGTTGTAGCTGCAGCAGCGGCAGGAGCACTAGAGTGTGCATGAGAACGTGGAGGGGTCCCCGACCACTTGCATTCGGCCAATTACGCAAACAGGCCCCCTTAAACGAGATGGGGGAAGGATTTGGGCGTGATGCGCACGCATGCGACTAAACGAGACGACCTCTGCGTCCGAAATGCAGTGCAACTTCCGGCGCCGTCGTCGGTCGTCCCTCCCGTCACCGTCATCGTCGTCGTCGTGTTCGCCCTCCAGGCCGCCGCCAGTGCCAGTCCCGCACTCCGCCGCCAGGTGGCGCTTAACGCGCGAGCTGTTTGGCGGGAAGCGGGAGGGGCGGGGCGGGGTGGGGCGGGAGAGGACAGTCATCGAGTCTAGCAGCCCCGGTGCCGCGCCGCTCGGTCCCCTCAGTCCAGTCCGCTGCTGCTGTTGCTGGAACGTGTGTGTACGCACCCGCTCGTCCCCGCTCCGCACGCTCACGACCGACTCAACCGCCGGCCGGACCGAAAGGTTCGCCAGCGACCTCACCAGCGTCCTCACCGTGAGTACACCATGCCGCCGGCTGGGCGCAGCTTCAGCTGGGCCGTAAGGGTCGTAACGGATGTGGCACCTGCTGGCAGCTGCCCACGCAGCTGGCCGCGACCAGGGTGCCGTTCTCACCCTGCCGGAAATGCATCGACGTTGAAAAACCTTGATCTGACCATTGTATGGTCCAATAAAATTCAACGTAACATCCGACTTCGACGTCGATTCAACGTTGAGTCGACTGTCAATTTCTGGCTGGGTCACGCCCGCCCCGCGCCCGGCACGCACTCAGCCCTGATAACGGGGCGTATCCGCCACCTGCTCCTTATCGCAAATTCAACCCGCGATTGCTGGGAAATTATCAGGGCGCGGCAAAACAGCAAAACGGATCCCTAGAATGGTGCTGCTTTTAGGTACAGTACACGCCGACGTCATCCGCTGCAGAGAATGTTTCTCCCTCTCCCACCCCTCTCCCTCTCTCACTTGCTCGTACCGCCTCCGTCCCTCAGCTGCAGCTGGTCCTGAGGCTGGTGGTGGTTGTGGTGGGGGAAGTGCGACGGCCAACCCTGACCTAGAGAAGCTTCCCGGCGTCTGAGAGAGAAAGAGACAGGCACAGAAGGAAGGGAAAAGATAAAAGCGATACAAGGTGGGAGGCGAGGCGGGGAAGGAGGTAGGGTGACGTCGGGCGTGCCGCAGTGCGGCTGGCTGTCCTCTCCCTTTTGGGCCGCGCCGGCCGGACTGCACTAAACGCTGACCCGCAGGACGGTCATGGTCTCCGCGATAGAGACGCCTGCCGGGGAACCCCCCAGCAGCAGCGGACTCCGCCCTCGTCGCACTCACACTTGAACGCGCTTTCTGAATCAGTCGGCAGTCCCGCTGAACTTCGCGAATAGGCGCCTCTGCCCACCACGGTCACGTCTGTGGCCTGAGGCCTGGCCTCTGATCAGAAATGCTTATCCAAACGCGATAAGAATCGATATGTGTATATATTTGTAATTTGAAGGTGAAAAGCGCCGTCTTCTGTCACGCGTCCATCAATGATGAATGGATGAGAGAATTTAATAAACAATCATCGAAGCAGTGAAGCCAGCAGGTGGATGAGGAGAATGCCTGGTAAAGCTCGTCCAAGCCAAAAAGAGGGGGGGGGAGGGAGAGGTTGTCTCTCGGTGTCGCGTAACGCAATGGACAAGTAGGTCATTAGCGCCAGCATGAGTCGAGTTGTGAGCCGGCCCACGACCCGCGGCCGGTGTTGCTGTGGGTAGGCTGCAGAGACCTTATTCAATCACTGGCCGAGTCGGCCGAGTCAGCCGAGTTGCCCCGATGCAGCAGTTATAGTAGCTTTAGGAGCCATTAGCGCCCGGCGGCATCAGCTGCACCCGCCGTGGTGGAAAGACTCGTAAACTACTTTCCTTAAACAAGCCATCAAATAGTCGCCGCCGCGAACGGGGGAAATGCGCCTGTCAGTAAACGATCACACGGAAAAAAAAGAATTAGCTAAATTAGCTAATGCATTCGCTAATATGGCCTTAGATAAGAATATTAGCTTTCCTAGCTAATTCCCAGCTAAGAAAGCTAAAATATTAGCTTTCACAGCTAGTTGCTTTATTTTGTACACAACTGTTATGGCTAATTTATTAGCTCTCCTTGCTAAGAATTAGCTAGGAGAGCTAATATTCTCATCTAAGGCCATATTAGCGAATGCATTAGCTAATTTAGCTAATTCTTTTTTTTCCGTGCAGATAAAGTGAAAGAGTCCGGAAAGACCCGTCGCTGGGCCGGGGTGATGGGTAATCCATAGCGAGCACGGAGCCCCGTTCCCCGCAGAGCGCCGCCGCGACCTGCAGCAACTCGTGATCGGGCCGATCCGTCGAGGATGGCGGGGCGGGGCGGGCCGGGGCCGGCCGGAGCGGAGCGGGCCTTTCGCGGCGTGGTGGGCCGACCAGCACTGTAAACAAAACTGTCTGAAAACAAGAATACCGTGGCTATATTTTTACATTTTTAGTTTCACAACTTATGTCATCACTCATTTCTTTTGTCAGCCCCACACACTCGTAAAATGGGAGTGACAAATCTGCGGGACGACATCGTTGTAATGGCATTGAGCAACGATATTCTCATTTAAAAAAAAGCGGCGCGCCTCCTCTCTTGGTGCTGTGGTGCGACGGCGACGCGATGGGAGAGAAATGTTCCGTGTTTGACTGACACGGCGGGCGTGTCCTGCTGATGTGCGCGTACCTTCCACTATCGTCTCTCTCGCACTCGCCGGCCGGTCCCCGTCGTGCATTAGCCATTACGATGTTCGCCGCCGCCGGTTCCTCTTCCATCTCTTTCTCTCTCTTTCTTTCTCCGCTCGCCATCCATTTTCATTCCCCTTCGCGCTCCGCGAGGTGACTCAGTTGTGGGGGGACTCTCAAAAAGTAGGGGCCCGCCCGCGGCCGCCCGGCGAGTGCGACCTTCACCTTGACAAGGCATGGGAGAGACGGGCGGGGCGGGGCAGGGCGGGGCATCCGGGAGCTGCCTCTGGTGAGGCGGCCGCGGGCGGGCTGCTCACTGTCGCCCGACTCCTCGCTACAAATTGCTCCTCGGAGCGGCCCGGCCCCGCCCGCGCACTGCTCTCCTCTCGGAGGCGGGGCGCGGGGCCCCTGCGGACGAGTAGGTAGGCAACCCGCATCTCGGCCGTGTGGGGTTCTGGCCTACCCGCTCGCCCACGCACACTCTCTTATCGGAGGCGGGGCCCCTGCGGACCAGTAGGTAGGCAACCCGCCTCTCGGCTGTGCGGGGCCCTGGCCTACCACCTGTTACTCTCACACGCGCGTTCCGCTCGCCCCCACCACTCACGCGTGCCCGGGAAACACCCAAAGTCACTCGCCGCCCTGTTCCGTTGCGGACGTACGACCATCAATATTGACCGGTCGCGGTCGGTTTTGGACTCTAGCAAAGCCGAAAGCCCTCACGCTCGGGTCTGTATCTCCAGACTGGGCCGGCCGGCCGTCCAGTTTGCCCCAAATGATGGCGACGCGACTCTTCGAAACACATTGATTACCTGTCAAGCTTTCCCGACCAGCAATATAGAGCCCCCCTTTTTTCGGCGACCCCTTTTTCCTTCCCTCTTCCCCGGTGGCCGCGGCCCTTGTGTGTCCTCCTCAGTGGTGCCCCTCGTATCAATACCTTCGCCGCACTAGAAGGCGGCGCACGGGTCGCCGGGAAGGGTTGGGCGTGGGTGGGGGGAGTAAAGGGGGCAGGAGGTATCGACTCGACCGGACGCGTTTTACCAAAA
This sequence comes from Frankliniella occidentalis, assembly GCF_000697945.3. NCBI lineage: Eukaryota > Metazoa > Arthropoda > Insecta > Thysanoptera > Thripidae > Frankliniella > Frankliniella occidentalis. Next base: position 673,432 of record NW_026267256.1, on the reverse strand, counting down.
GACCCCAGCAGGACGGCCCTGCTACACTACCTACCTCCTGCGACACGAAGTCACGAAGTGGAGGCCGACCCTTCCTGCGAAACGGGTCTAGTAGTGTGCACGAGATAGACGGGGAGCAGCTCATCGTGTGTGAGGAAGGCAGTAAAGATAGACCAAGTCGGGTAAATGTTTTCATCCCCGTCATATTTCCAGGTTTTCTCATCTCGCATTCACCGATACGCAGAACAGTCGCTTATCGTTGTGCCGACAGACGAGCGGGACGCCACGCAAACAAATTACTTATGTTGGCTTCGGCGGGTCGCGTCGCGCGGGGCCCCCGCCGATGCACTATGCGAGGGGCCCCTACTCCGGGGCGAGGAAGTGGGGCGCTTCGCAAAGTGCGAGGAGGGGTGGGAGGGGGGCGGGGGGTCTGGTCGCCGCCGCCGTGAGTGTCCAGGTCGCCGCCACTGTCGTCGCCGGTGGAGGCCGGCGGGGCCGCGCTCCCTGACAGCAGGATGAAAGATGTACGTGTGCCGCGGTGCTTTGCGGTACCGCGCGTCTCCCCCGCGCTTTGTCGTACACGCCACAGTCCTCCCCGCGCGCCCCGCACGTGTGCTAACGGCCGTGTACAATCGATTTCCTTTTCAGCTTCTCGCTTCAGCTTCGTCCTGAGGTATAATTGCGTGAAGGGGTAATCTCGCGCTGCGAGTGCGTGATCGATTGTCTCGATCACGTCGTCGAGTCGAGTGGACTTGACTTTCTTTTATACAGGGCGATCGTGTCGCGACCCCCACGCACTGTACCTACTCTTGTCGTTAACGAAATCGTTTAAGCAAATGGCAGGCAAATTGCACGGTCGTGCGTTCGCGGGCGTGGAAGTGGGGTGTGGTGGGGCGGGTGCGGGGTGTGGCGAGTGGCGAGTGTAAGGGCGTGGTGCTGTGCGTGAGCTTCTCAGAGCGGCCACTCGCGGGTGCGGGCTGGCGCGCCAGGCCGCCCAGGCACCCTTCCACGTCCGCACATACTCCACGTCAGTAAGACACCCGCGGAGTGCCGCCGCCGCGGGGTCGCAGGGGTGCAGGCGGCGCTACTCCGCTCGCCGTGGGCCCCCCGGGGGAAGTCCTCGCGGACACCCCGCGCTGCCTGCGTGCCGAAGTGGTCGTCGTGGCGGCGCGGCGGTCGTGCTGCGGCCCGGTCAGCGTGCTGTCCCTATTAGAGGCGGTAATCTGATGATAGGTAGATCGATTTCCAGCATAGCGCTCGGCGACCGTGCGGGCCGCGGCGGGGGCACGGGCACACGACTGTCCAAGTCCGAAACGCAGACCGGTTGCCCCGGTTTGTCCAAATGCATTTCTGGCTGTGTATTCTGCTCGTTGCGGCGCCCCCCGCCATAACCGATACGTCGTCACCTCCCCTGTCACTCACCACCCTCCTCCAGGACATCGGCGTCTACTTGGACGATGTCTTGGCGTTGGCGGCACCCTCTTGCGTCGCCTCCTGCCCCCGCCCCCTCCTCGCCTGCTGGTGCCTCCGGCGGCGGCGGCCGCGTGGTGGGGGCGGTGGCGGCTCGGGCCGTGCTGGGCCCCCCTGGGCCGGGCCCCAGAGGCAGTGCGCCCCGAGCCGCCCCCGGGACGCAGCCATGTGGAGGGCGGGACCGACGAGCCCCCGCAGCCCCGACCACGCGCCGCCGCCGCCGCGCCCCACCTAGCCTCGCCCGCCTCGCCGCGCACTCGCGCGGCCCCGCGCCCGACAACATGCTCAAGAAGAGGAGGATGAACTCTCACCGTAAGTCCATCTCGCACCAAGTCCTCCTCGCATACCGCCCATGTGTGCGAGCGGCCGTCCTTGCCTGAGGGCCAATTATTTAATCGACGCTCAATAGTCTCTGGCGCTGCTGTGATGCCCGTCAAACTGTCCCGTGCGGCTCGGCTTCCTCCTCGTGCTGCGCGGCCAGCATCTCCCCCTCTCGGTGTTTGTCTTTTCCTTTGCTACGCCGCTGGCCGTGTGTTGCGTGACTTACTGGCGCCAAGCGTTGAGGTCTCCTTGACAAGGCGTGTGAGCCCAACCTCCCCCCTCCCTTTCCTCCTTTCCTCCTGTTTCCAAGTCTCTATTCGTTCATTTGAACCATAATTTCATAAATTATGACCCCGGAGGCCGTTGCGTGCCGCGGCCTGCCACCATTTCCTGATCGTCTCCCAGCTAATCTATCCCTCCTGCTTTCTGCTGGTCGCGCGCCTCCTGCGTGAGATTCGGGCGCCGATATCTCCTCCTCCTCCTACTACTTTGGTGCTCCTCCGATAGTCGGGGACGGCGTCGCGGGGAAAACCAAAGTCGGCCCCGGCGGCCCCCGCGGCCCCCGCGGCCCCCGCGGCGGGCGCGGTCGCGTGAGGAGGCGCCGTCCGCGGGAGGCGAGGAGTCGCCCTCATCACCGCGGGGAATCGACGCGGCGCTGCTGATGAGGCGCTCACTCAACGCCCGCGCCTTCAGGAGGGGCACAGGACCCCCGTCGCACCCCTGCTCTGCCCCGCCCCGCCGCCTTTCAAAGTCGTCCCTGGCCGACTTGTGATGAAGTTGACACAGCGCCTCCGCCGCCCGGCCCCGGTCGCACGCGTTCCCGACGTCACGTCCCCCAACCCCAAGACGTCGACGCCGACGCAATGCCCGGCCCTCCGCGCCCCTCCATCCCCTCCTCAGGGTGGGTGCGCACGGACATAGACAGCAGGGCCCCCCGGCATAGTCAAGGGATTCGGCCTTGAGGGTGGTTGAATGCGGGACGAAGGGTTGGGGGTGTGTGGGGGGAAGGGGGTGACTGCACCGCCAGGGGGCAGGAGGGTACAGGCTGACCTGCCCTGGCGTGCCGGCCGCGCCGCCCTCCGGTCTGCCTGCGGTCTCCTTGACCACCGTTCGAGCCATTAAGCTCTGGTGCAGGTCGACCACCCCGTCTGTCTGGAGCGAGACGTGGGGTGGGGCCGGCTAGTACGGAGTCCCCCCTGAACCGACCCACCCCCCGGGTCAGGGTCAGGAGAGACATCGACAGTGTGCATCCACTTTCAAATTAAAGGCCACTAAAAGAATAAAAACGAAAACTTCCATAGTCGGAAAGCTCGCCCTAGCACGCTAGCACACGGATGAACAAAGTCAGAAGACAGAGAAGACTTCTTAAGTGGGAGTGGCTACTCAGCTCGAGCCGGACTCATCGAGCGACAGAAAATACCAAACTGAGAGAAAGAAATGGAAAGTTCTGTAATGGGTCATGGAGGAAACGTCGGACGATATCCAGCATGGGTCGGCCCAGCTGTCGCAGAGGCTGACCGTTCAGGTCACCGAGCCCGCCCCGCCCCGCCGTCCTCGTCGCGCCCCCCGGGCCTGGTCGATACTCGGGTGCGTGTTCTGCTCACTGATTGCGCCCCGCCCTGCTCCTGCTGCCCGCCAAGCCTGGCCGCCCCGCCGCCGGTGGGGCCTGCTGAGCGGCACGGAGTCATCGCGGGCCGAGATGACGACCACGGCCGCCTTGAGCAGGAGTAGCAGCTGTGAGCAAGACACACGGGCCCCTGATGGGTAAATGAACGTCTGCGCGCCACCGTCCGGCCCGACGCCTCCGTGGGCGCCTTATCTGCTCACGCCTTGGACGACAGCCGTCGGGCCCCTTACGCCCCGACGGCACGCGACCACCCCGCCCCACCCGCTGCACCGTAAACCGATCGCTCAGGCCGGGGCTGCTCCCCGTTATGCCCGCCGCCGCAGTTAAGTCTCCACTGAGTCTGGAACGGCCTTTGCCGGCCCGACACGCCGAACCACCCCTATGTGGGGCTCTGGCCGGGCTGCGGGAGAATAATCAGCGCTCGTTGGGCGGCACCGGCGGAAACGGCGGCACGGCGATGGCGCCGGAGGAAGCCACCGACTTTGGAGGCCGGGCGGGGCGGCCGGGCGGGGCGGCCGGGCGGCGGAGCGGCGGGGTAGCGGGGTGGCGGGGTGGCGCCTGCGCTACCCTCACCGGGGAGCTGCCAACGGGGACCACGGCGACGATGACCTCTATCTCGCGGCCTCGCGCGTGTCGCTGGCCAGCCTACTGTACAATGTAAATCAAGGGCGCCCCAGCTGAGGGTGTGACTTACTTAGGGCCCCCGAACCAGTCATTTATTAGGCGACTTACATACATCTCTAGGGATGTGCACTTTATGCGATCGCATAATCGCATAATTTTTTAAAACACTTCGAAACGAAAAATTATCGATGGTTTAGGTATGTACATGACCGTCTGAGTTCATTTCCGAACCGCATAATATCGCATATTTTGGCGTGGATCGCATCATAACACACGAAACACATAAATAGCGCATAACTAGGCAAAATATCCAGAAAAATGCAGAATGGACATGTAATCTAGCCCAAACTAACGTGTTTCGA
>NW_026267256.1:667610-668999 GCF_000697945.3 Frankliniella occidentalis | reverse complement strand
TCTCTCTCTCTCTCTCTCTCTCTCTCTCTCTCTCTCTGTCTCTCTCTGTCTCTCTCTCACTCGCACTCACTGCCCCATACCCTTCCCCTCTCTCTTTCGGAGGAGTCGGAGTCGTGCGCGGCGGCGGCAGGGCGCCCAGCGTGTTAGGCAACCCGGCCGCAGCCACGCGCAGCGGGAAGCCTATCCCGCGCTTATTAGGGGCTCTTGTCCGGCGGCTGGCCGGCGGCGCCAGTCTGTGGCGGGGCGGGGTGGTGTGTGGCCGGGCTTGGTCGGGCAGCCAGCAAGCGGGGGTAAGACTACCACAAACACGACACGAACCCGTATGACAAATTGGCTTTGCTTTTGGGGATCTTCAAGTCGTGCCTCTAGACAACACACTCTTAAACCGTTGCAAGTCTGACAAGAAGAAAACACATTGGTAATTTTTAAAACTATTTTGCTTTCTTTAATCGTTCTGTCGCTTTTCCCCATTTCTTCGTTATTTTTTTTTGTCCTGCTGCTTCCGCTCCTTTGTCCCTGACAGTGTCGTCCAGGCTCATCTCTGGCGGAGGAGGTGGAGGAGGAGGATGAGGATGTGGAGGACGAGGATGTGGAGGAGGAGGAGGAGGAGCGTCGCGCGGCTCAGGGCGCGTTAGAGTACACCTGACAAGTACCAGCGGCCGCGTGCGTGTCTTTTGTTTTGTGTCACTGTCCTGTCCCCTCTCCCCGCCCCCGCCGGGTTGGGCAGGTGAAACATGGCCCCTCTCTGTGTAAGGTAATCAGCAGGTGTGTGTGTGTGGGAGCTGCACGTCTCGTCCCCTTACCTCCCTACCGCTGCGCACCCCACCCCGCCCCCCTTTCCTTTTTTTCGGGCTTTTCTGTCCAGGGGGAGCCCCCCCCCCCTCTCTGTATCCCCCACCCCCCCTCGGGGCGCGACACGCGGCGGGTCAGCAGTGCGCGGTGCTGCTTGTCACTCGGAGTGACACCGCTGCTGCTCCTGCTGCTCCAGCCCCGCCGGCCGCTACCGCTCCAGGCGCTGCTCGGGGGCTCCTCCTGGAGAGTGTCGGCGCCGGCGCCTGCAGGTGCGGGGCGTGCCCCTCTCCCACCTTATTGCCGAAACAAACAACGGCGCGCGGCAGCCTGAAACTGGAGAAGGGCTTAAGTACCGGCCGTGAGTGCCTGCCCGCCCGCCCTCGTGAAGAGCGCGGCAGTGTACACCAGCGCGGCATAAGGGCTGCCCGTTTTACGCGCGAAAGCCGAATGGCGAACGACGACGGCGATGGCGACATTTTTGGAGGGAATGCCCGCGTTGTACGTCTCTGTTCGGCTGCCGGGTGGCGCCGCGCTGCGGCCGAGGGGGGCGGGGGGAGAAATAAAAGAAAGAGCTCGGCCGTGTTTATTTCCCCGAGG
>NW_026267256.1:660995-667560 GCF_000697945.3 Frankliniella occidentalis | reverse complement strand
CTGCTCGGTCCCCTCCATCGCCTCCGCTGCGGCGACACGCAACACTCACGTGCCGTGCGGCGCTGCCTACCTGTCCCTGGCTGGCTTAGGGAGGGGGTCGCCTGACTGGGCTCTGTCATTCTTTCGTAACTTTTCATAAAATGTTAAAGGTGTGTACATTTTTAAAAGTCCATAAAACAAAACTAGAAAACCTAAGGAAAGCTAATAACCGAGTCGCTACTGTTACTGCTCTTCTTGATTTATTTTATCAGGATAGGTAAAACAAAACAAAACAAAAAAACAAAAAAAAACAACAACAACTAAAGAACCTTTGGTGATACCTTATTTCTTCCTCTTTTTGCTTGTTATGGGACCGACGGCCACCTTTCCGAACATTAGTTCAACATTTACTGTGACCGTGGCGTGAACGTAGACTGTGGGGACAGGAAATACACCGTGCTTTTCCTCGTAGATACCCCGCCCTCCTACTCTCAGTGTCTCTGCAGCGAGGAGTATCCTGGAGGAGTATCTTCCAGGAGTCGATAATCCTTCATTTTCCTGTGTTGCAGCCTCCACTGTCAGAGAACAGGTTGAGCCTCATTCGTCAGGCCTTTCAGAAGATGGACAAGACTGGGGACGGAGTCATCACCGTAGACGATTTGCGAAACGTCTACTCTGTGAAGGCTCACCCACAGTTTCAAAGTGGAGAACTCACAGAGGAACAGATTTTGGACAAGTTTCTTAGTAACTTTGACACTGAGAATGCCTCTGACGGAAAGGTAAGACCAACAATAATCTTAGCTGATGCAGATAATGTGTCAAAAGTTATATTTAAATTAATTGCAATTTTTCAGGTGACAGAGGAGGAATTCATCAATTACTATTCAGGAGTGAGTTCCTCCATTGACGAAGATGGATACTTTGACCTCATGATGCGACAAGCATGGCGCCTCTAGATGGCTGTGTTTAAACTAATCACCACTGCCTACCATTCACTGTACAGCAATAGGTTTGGCTGCACTAATTTATGTCAAAGTCTTACTTACTTACTCCAGCAGCATTTGTGTAACGTTTTAATTTTGTCTATTTTGGGCGAAAACTTGATAACTCATTCTTAAATCACAGTGCATAGTGAATGGAATTTGTCACAAACTAGTAAATTATCTTTGCATTCTTCATTTCTATTATCTAAGATTCATCATCTTGTTTGTTTTAAGTAATTATGAATAAAGAAATTATAAAAGTTTGGAAAGAGATTGTCAACACGAACATAATGGACAAACTAGGTCATGTGTACCTTTAACTCAAAATTGTAAAATGAAATTTCCACTAAAATACAGTAGAATGATTTATTCAATACTATTTACAATTCAAGTATTTATACCGGATGGTATAGGTTCATAATTTTAATGTCTGTATCTTGTTCACTACCATGGAGCAGATTGCAGAACAAGTATTTAATTCTTTAAATTGTTTCAATATGACCAATTATCATTGGCAATGCATGCACTTGATCCTCAGGACTTTTTAACAAATCATTGGGAATAGCATTATTTCATTATTACAAATTATAAGCTTGGCAATTTCTAGATAAATATGAAAGCTGTTCTTAAGTACCTTTAAAAGTTAGAACAGATTATCATTATTGGTTTTCATCAATGATTATTACAGAGCTACCAAATAGGCCTGCCTACATACATACTTACACTCACACATGCACACACTATACTGATAATCAAGACAAGATTCTTACAAAACGAAAATAAATCACAATGGATAAAAGTACAATCTTCACCAGATAAAATTGATTTTCCAAGAAATCAATACTTCTAGATCTTCTGAGTACAAACGAGGACAAACTTTCCCCAAAGAATAGAGGAAATAATAGATTTGTTCAAATGTACATGAGCATAAACTCTTTAAAACCAAGAATCCAAGAAGCAAAATATGTTTGGTGACAAAATTTTACAAAAAGAAATTAAAAATTAAATGGACCCAACATGTATTCAATACTTATGGACACTTTCTATCTACTTGTCCTTTCCCTGCTTCTTCATATTCTTGGCTAGAAATCCACATTTGTTGGAAAGTACCAATTGATGCAAGAATAGAGCCTCCAATCCATGCTCCAAACCGCCTTTCGCTGCACCCGTTAGCACTGATCATCTTCAATCTCATACTAGCAGGAATGCGCATGGACAAGTCTCTGTTCAAACGCTCTGGGAATCCCTAGAGAATAGAAAAGAAAAATTTACGAATGTGTGAGAGATAGACAAGAGAAAAAAAGGAACTATGCCTAGGGGCCTGTGGCACTAACCTGGATGAAAGAGTTTCCACCTGTGACTACAACACTTCCATAGAGTGCTGGCCTTACATCTGGATCACACATTCCAACACTCGTTGTTACAATATGTCCAACACCCAGCATGGTATTACCAACAACACCACCTCGCATGGGCACAACACTTGGGTCAAAAAGTGCCTCTGGGATGTGGAAACGTTCATTGGCGAAATCCTGGGGAAAAGAGTAACATTTAAATCCATTATCATTAATTTGAAAAAGACAATGGTGAAAATAAATCAAGAGAATACTGAAATGTACCTGATGATATCCAGAGGGGAACTCATAATGTACAGATGGAATTGAGGAAACAGCTTTTTCATCATATGGGGTTTCAGATACTTGAAGAGCAGTGATTTGGAAATCTTGTATAATTTTCTTGGTCATGTAATTGTGCCATGACTGAGTTACTTCGGGAATAACCTTCTTCTTGACATACCGAGGCTTCTCCTTTTCTTTTACAGCCTCCTTACTACCAATCATGTAAGAAGGAGTCAAATCAATGTCATTGTCCTGAAATTTAAAGGAAAATGATTAGCACAAGCAAGATAAAGCAGTGAAACCTACAAATATGTAGTTTCCTGCTTATGACATACAGTACAACAACATGACATGCAATATAGGATAACAGGGTTTCACAGCATAAAAATAATATATTGTGATCTTGGAAATGTATTTACCTGTAAGTACTGTTTGCACTGCATGCTAATAAAATCACCTCCCAAGGGGGATTTTACAATTCCTTGTGTCAGAACAAATCCGTCTTGCACTGGAACTGCGGAAGTATGTGTTGCTCCACTGTCAACAACAAGAGCTGTAACACAATAGAGTACAACAACAAATTATTCCTTTGGTTTCACAAATGAATAGACTGCATAATAAAAGTCTATATTTAGATTTGTCAGATAAAATATACGGGTCTTAGTCGCACTATGATCGCTTTAGTGATACAGTGAGCAACAAAGGCAAATTTATTTCATTGACAATTAAGAAAAATTAGTAAGAAAGGGGCAAGGTTGAAAAAATTGGAATATATAACATACCTGTGGCTCTTCCATTAGCAAAGGCAGCAAGAACTGCGTTTTTTACCAGAAAGAATGCAGGTACATTGTATTTCTCGAACATAATTTCTGTCAGCTTCTCTCGTTTGCCTCTTATGTTCCAAGGAGCCTCCGACATCAGTACAGGGTGTAATTCTGACTGGGACTGAATGCTCTTGCCATACGTATAGTCTAGTACTTTCTCAAAAAGATCCCAATCGTCAATCATGCCATCTTTCATATAACTTGTCACTTCCATACCCTTCCTGGCTACATGGAGGATCGTAGTGTCTATGAAATATTTGTTCTGAGTAATGTTACTGTCTGGCATTTTGTCGTCAATGTCCATCGCGTCAGTCTGAGGAACAGCGTTTGAGTTTCCATCTTCAGCGATGCCCACGACAGCAGGAATTTCAGCTTTAGGCGAATCTTCCTGAGCATAACCTACGCGAAGGGAGTGATGGCCTATGTCGAAGACCAACGCTCCTATCTCATCACCTCCGTACAACATTCCGCTCGTCATTTTGAATGGGCGAAGAGGTGATCGGCTTCCAACGAAATAAAACACAAAGCACTCGAATTTAGCACTACAATGGGAAACAAATCAGAGTGTAAACAACACAGAGAAATAAGTTTGGTTTGGAAGCGGCCGGCGTGTGTTTACTTCTTTCTTCTCGCGACTTTCTCTTGTTCTTCTTCTGACTGGTTGGCTAGAAAAAAAATGAAGGGAACAGTTTGTGATTATTTCCGTTCACAAGCTTGTCTAAAATTACCGGGACATGAATAAAGTTGTTAAATTTACGGCTAGTCTTTCCAGATAGCTTTAAATATTGGAGCTAAAGAAAACTGTAACAGACTGTAAAGAATGATTAACCGGGTACGTCCCCAGCCAGGGTTTCAAAATGGCGGTGATTTCCAAAAGGCGGACTTATTTTAAAACGTATGAAACTGCTGACTGATTTTTGAAACTCTGCAATCTTTGATTAAACTCCTTCAATTTACCTGTCAGTGATGTCTGTTGATACGATAACTACTTGTACAACAATTCAACGTAATTGTCGTCTGAAAGGAAGGTCTAAACGAAGTAGTATGAAGAAAGACCCAACCTCAAAAACAGAATTGACAGATTTAAAGACACTGCAGATTAATGTTGAAGATAATCTTGGATTAGACGTATGCCTTATCTACTAATCGAAAATGCGGTTTTTAGTCACTGTACGTTACCTGTTATTGTCTTGATGTGGATGTGGGATGGGCTTTACTTTCCAGCAACTGGAAGTCTGCGACATTCCTCAGGATATGCTTTTCCCAGGAGAATATAATGTTTATCTTCAGGACAGATTAAAGGTTTGTAGTGCCTTCTTGTAATTATTAATTGTTCAAACAAAAGAGTCTATAATTCTTGGTTAAATTCCTTGTGACATATGTATTTTTTCAGAGCGTTATTGAGGAAAATAAGCAACTGGCTTCTTTACTCAAGGAGAAAGATGATGAGGTAATATCAATGCGTGAAAAGTTACAGAACTTGGAACTGTCAGAAAATGGTTTGCCACTTCACCATCCCTCCCCGCTTCTTGGCTTGAGCTCAATACGTCATGCTGACATGGCAGCATGTCGTGTCATGGAGCTTTCTAAACAGGTAGACAATATGAAGAACTATTTTTAGAATAGAATGAAATAATTAGGTTTATTATGATTTTGGTTTTGTTGTTATTTTAATTCAGGTGTGTGAGCTAACAGCTCAGTTAGAGGAGCAGAAGTGCAGATGCTCGCTTGCAGAGAACAAACTTGTGTCTTTTATTGAGTCCCAAGAAGAAATAGAACCTGTTTCTCCAGGTTTGAAGACTTTAAATTAAATTTTTACAGCAATAAATTTTTCTGATCATGTGTTACATGCATTTTTGGTTGTACACAATTTTTATACAGGAATAACATGACTCATCCCAAGTCAATAGTAGACAAATTTTCTTGTAAGGCTAACATCTAACATTTTTCCAGAGATTCTTACAAGAAAAGAAGCAGAAATTAAATCTTTGTCTGAAAAGCTAAGTGCCACCAATGGCAAACTATTTGAATGCCGCAACAAAGTTCAGCATCTTCAGCAAGAACTTAAAAATGCCCACAAGGTAGGTTTTCTTTCCAGCCTCACTCATACAATTATTGTAAGAAGCAAAAACTATAAAACTAACAGAATGTTTGTGTTTGGCAAGGTTCTCTTGTGTGAAGTTGGGGAGGGAATTTCCATTTCGGATCTTATTTCGGGAGGAGGCAGTACTAGTGGCTGGAGAGGTCGGGCTCAACAAATCCATGTATTGCAGCTGCGAGTGGCAGAGCTCACAGACCGAATTAAGAAGAGCTCTGACTTCCGCATATATGGTAATTATTGTGTGTGGTAGAATCTAGTTTTAAGTTTTTATCAAGTAAATAATCCTCTTAAATGTGTTGCCTCAAAGTGTGTTCCAATGTTACTTCAGTGTTTAAATTTTTGAAATAGATAGCTTATCCCATTCATGTGATGGGCCAAAGTGCTCAGCAAAAGAACGGAAGGCATCCTTAGAAAGTGCTCAGCAAGAGGCACGTGCTGTTCAACAGCAACTTAATGAACACATTCGTAAGTTGGATGCTGCTAAGGCTCGTATTAAAGTGCTGGAAACTGAGATAAGTTCTTGCAAATCACGCATTCAACTGCTTACGGACAAGGGCGTTAGAGATGAAGATTTTATCCACATTCTTCAGGTGCACAAAAACTGTGCAATATTAATGCTTCTTGAAAGATATTTTGGACTTAGGTATAATTTTTTCCATATTTTCTCCTAGGGGCAAATTAACCAGCTGGAGGGGAGATTGCATCTTTGTAAAGATGAAACCCGCATGGAGATAAAGAAATCTGAGAAGCACTATCAGCAACTTTTAGATGATCATAGATTGGTAATACTTATACTACATATGTGTTTTGACCACCTTGGTTTCGACTCTCCGTATTTTATGTAACAGTGAGGTTTTTGAAATGAATACATACACATAAAAGCGAACTTTGTATTACCTAGGAAAAGCAAAGAAGCATGCAACTTTTGTCAAGCCTTGAAGATAAAGAGAAACAAATTAAACGCTTAGAGGATATTTTGTTTGATCTAAAGGACAAAGAGATCAATACATCAAAAGGAGAATCAAAGTATGTTTGTTAACATTAATTTTTTGGTCATAG
>NW_026267256.1:651735-653040 GCF_000697945.3 Frankliniella occidentalis | reverse complement strand
GGGGCGGGGCGGGGTGGAGGAGGATCCACTGCAATTGCCGTTTGTCTCCCTCGATCCTGCGCCCTCAGCCAGCCCCACAACCTATCTCCTTCCCCTCCTCCTCTCCACTCCCTGTCTCTCCCACTTCACGCAGCAAGTGCGTATCAGCGTGGCAAGAAAATGCCTTCCTCTCCTTTTTCCTTGCACGTTTTTGACACAAAATTATTTGTTGCGATTTTTCAACTCTACTGGTCCAGCTGTAATCCGTTGTATATGCACTGCACGAGATCTCAGACCCATTTCCCCCCCCCGGGCAAAGGCACTACCTCCGTCGCTGCCTTGCCTTTGCACGCTGCCGCCTTGCACGCGGCTCTGTGCGTGGCACCGGCATTGGACTCGTAGTTCAGCGACGTGTAACGCCCCGGGGAGGCCAAGGCTGGCGTCGTGGCCCGGGCCGCCGCGGTCGAGGCTGCTCTCTGCACCACCACGCTGCGGGGGGCCGCGGGCCTCCTAGCCTAGACCCAGACCCACCGCGCGCAGCGGCGGCGCAGCGCTAGCGAGCGCTACTGGCGGACGATATGATTCCACCGCGCCAAGTTTGCCGTCGCAGTAGCAGCAGCAGCTGCAGTAGTAGCAGAAGCAGTCGGCAGCAGCGCCACATCCCGAGCCTAGCCGGTGGTGTGGATCCGATTGAATTGGAGGCGGGCAGAGCAGCAGCGGGAGCCTCGGCCGGAGCCCGTCCCGTCCCGTAATCCATATTGCGAGCGACAATGAGGCCGCGGGCCGGCCGGGCCCCGCCACTTTACATAATGCTCGTCTGCTGGTCCGGCGGCGCCGGCGAAGAGACGAGTGTCCGGCACACTGCTGTCCGGCTGCTGGACCACAACAACAAGCGCCATATCGTCTCTGCAGCTCAGTGGCCCTCCTGGTGCACAGCTCGGCACTGCGTTCAAAGTGGGCTTCTAAATGACGAGGGACAATTTTTGTCCATTAAAATAACCGTCGGTTGCACATCTTCCATGATAGAATTTTGAATGCTGCATTTGGTGAATGAAGGGGAAGGGAAAGACAAGTTTTGATTATGTGTAACTCTAGATACAAACTTGTCACACAGCACAAGCTTTTACATTTTGCTAAGTTGAAAGGGAGTCACGGAAAAAAAAGATTCGCTGAGCCAGCTAATATATTGACTGGTATCTGGACAGACAAGAACATAAACTTCTGTAACCACTATTTTGTCTACTCTAATTAATCATTGGCTGTGCCAGTCAAAAATTAGCTGTAAGAGCTCATCCCTTACCTAAATCAGTCGAGGTCTACCTTACT
>NW_026267256.1:649811-651685 GCF_000697945.3 Frankliniella occidentalis | reverse complement strand
AATTCTAATTTTGTTGTGTATGTAGGTGTTGTGGGGAAGTTGCAGAATCTCTGGTGATGCCTGCTACAGTTGCATGCCCTACAGTCAGTACCAGAATTCCTCCATACTTCACTTGGATGTTTTTGATGTGTGTGATACATATTTTACTTTTCTATCCTTCACTAGGAAATTACTATAAAAGAAAATCCCAAAATGTCATTGTCAGAAATTGAAACAAAGAAACTTCTAGAACTAGTAGGTACTGTGAACCGAAGACTAAATGATACCCGCCATGAGTGTGATAAACACAAAGTATGTGATCTGTTTCACTTGACATATTGAAACTAGCATAAGAGATGATAATGAAGGAATTTCTTTCTGTTTTGTTTACCAGAGTGCCCTGCGCCATGAGAGACAAAGACTGGCAAGACTAGAAGCAAAATTAGCCCGCCTTGAAATGGATAAAATGGGTCCCTTTTCTACAATGAAACGCCAGTTTGGCAATGGTGCGAAAAAGTCAGCTGCTTTAATTTCATTGGAGAGCAGCACATTGTCCAAAGAGGAATTAGAAGACAAGTAAGTGTTAAGCACACACAATAGGCCTCTTGTTTGTTGCACCTCTGTAGAGCCCTAACATTTCTGATGTATTGTTTCAGACTAGAGCTGCTTCAGGAGGAAGTGTTAACTCTGAAAACCCGCCTATCTTGTTTGGAGCAAGAAAAAGAAGATGACTTGCGTGCATTCTCCTCTCTTCTCTATGGCTCTTCCCAGCAGCGGACTTCTCTGGTGATGAATCCAGGTGCCCCTTGTCTACCTCCCATCGAACCTGGTAGGTCATCCCACTGATTCTCCTGCACGTACCAGTTGGTGGTGGAAGTGGTGGCGGAAGTATTACAAAAATAAAACAGTTTGGTTACTTCATGAAGCAAACTCAAGGATACTCAGCATAAGGGGTTTCTATCGGCATTCCCTGCCCCACCTGCCCGCTGTTTAGAGGAGGCAGAAGCTCTGCGGGCCGAGTGGGGCCGAGCCCTTCGCGCTGAAACGAAAATCCCCCCTCTCATTCGTTCACATTCGCTCACCAACTTTCGCTCTCTTTCTCACACACACAAACCTTAAAAATCTGGAGGCTCAACTCGCGAATGAACAGGACAGCCTGCCTGCCTCCACGGATGTGGAAGAACATCTTCGTAGCTGGGCTAGTTGTGGTGGTGGTGTAAGGAGGGGGGAGGCCCGCCTCACCGTTGGAGACGCTATGTATGAGGGCGTTGTAATTTTAAATGCCTGTCCTCTCTCTCCCTCCGTGACGTCGTCACGCCGCGCAGCGCAGCGCCACCTGAGAAATTCAGAATATGTGAATAAAGGTGCCTCGCTCTCTCTCCACCAGACGCTCAGCGCGCGCTTGCTCAGGTGCGGGGGTGGGAGGGGTGGCGTGGCGTAGCGCGGCGTGGCGCCTGCCTCGCGTGGGGCGCGCGTGTGTAGTTTACACAAGGAAAATAATATCTAAGGCTTCGTCGCCGTCCTCCGCGCGAGACGAGTTACGTCTCCCTCAATCTGATGCCAGCGCCGCCGGCGGGGCGGGGCGAGGATACACTCGGCTGGTTTTCCACGCTCCATCTTTCCCCTTTATTTGCTCAGCGAGCGTGGATCTCGCTGGCTGGAAGCCCGCCCCTTCCCCACACACCCGCTATCCTGCTCTCGCCCAGCGCCCTCGCGACCCCTTTCCCTCACGCCCGCCCGACCACAGCGACCGCGGCGCCGAACGCCCTCTACCTCCGTGCTCCCTGCTGGTCCTGCTGGCTGCCCCCTCCTGCTCTGCCCGGGCTGCCCCGGCTCTCCGTACCGGTCAGGATCCACTCCAATCCGTTGAGCTCGAGGTCCTGAGCGACGTGAGC
>NW_026267256.1:649142-649761 GCF_000697945.3 Frankliniella occidentalis | reverse complement strand
TAAATAAATAAATAAATGCTGAGACTTTCCTAATTGTTTAAAAGAAATTCTATCTGAACGCGATTTTTATCATTCGCAGATGATTACGGAAATGTCAGAAATTGGCGACCAATGCACCAATGTAACAAGCTTAACGACATGCGTCCAGAAATGTTACGACCACCATCAAGGTTCAAAAATTCAATTCAGCGGGTTTGTAATGTCACAAATGTGATCTGTAAAAGTGCAATAAGATGTTGTGAAAACTTCTGTAACCGCTTTCCTCAGCGTACAAGCTGTTTTCTGTTTAACACGTTGAGTCCCACGTGACCACACGTATGGTCACAAGAACCCGTAATGAGCACCCCCCCTGGGACTCAACGTGTTAAAACTCGGTCAACGCGCGACATATTTCGGTGGTGGAAACTTTCCGGAAAATTGTTATTCAAACAGGATCACCGCCTGCGGGGATGGGGTATATGGCCAGGCAGGGGGCGGGTGATCCCGGATTGTCCCCGGACTCCCTCATGCTGCTCCTTCCTCTGGACACAAACCCTCCGAGCCTGTCCTGCTGGCTGCCACCTGACCTGACCCCGCACGGAGAGAAATGAGGTTGCATTCCCAGCAAAGCATAGGTTGT
>NW_026267256.1:648329-649040 GCF_000697945.3 Frankliniella occidentalis | reverse complement strand
ATGTGCTTGTCTGTCCAGATACCAGTCAATATATCAGCTGGCTCAGCGAATCTTTTTTTTCCGTGGTCCGAAGGTAGCACTGTTAAAAGTCACCGTAGCTTACAGTGAAAATCACTGTAAGCTACAGTGCTGCAGGCTCACTGTAACTTACGGTGAAATTCACCGTAAGCTTTTAACAGTGCGAGTGGGGCTGTCTCTATATGCGGCCTGCTAAAAATCTTGGAGGCAAGCTAGGATATTCCATGTACCGGGTGATTCAGAGAAGACGCAGGAGCGGGTGGGTTTGCCCGGTTTGCCTACTCGCTCTGCCCTGTTAAATATTCCAAAAATATTTAGGTATTCCACAAATATTCCAGACATTCCACCCATGTACACCAAAATTCTGAGTGGTTGACCATTGGAGGTAAGGGTGCTGTTGCTAAATGTTACTCGGCGTTCAGCAGTTGGCACTGCGGCAAGGGGTGCTTACCTGTCTCTCTCGCACTCAAAGCACCCCATGGGAGTGCGCCCGCCTTCTGCAGCTGTGGCGGGTCTGCTCGGCTCTCAAGCGAGCAGCGAGCAGGAATCTTACTTAGCATCTACGACATGCAGAGCGCGCTTGCGCAAGCCCTAGGAAAGCCGGGCCTGCTAGACGAGTCGCCAACTCGACCAGCAGACAGACAGCCACCTGGAAGTTAGCGCGTCTGTGGTGGGGCGGGGCGGGGCGGGGTG
>NW_026267256.1:647360-648279 GCF_000697945.3 Frankliniella occidentalis | reverse complement strand
GGCCGTCTGGCGCGCCCGCGCTCATATCCGACGGCTGGCCGCGCCGCTGGACCGGGCTGCTGCTGGGGATGCTGCGTGTGCTCTTCTTTATTGTCCGCCTGATGCTCGCTTCTTCCCCCGCCCCCCTTCCCCAGTATGCCCGCGCCTTTCCTTCTTCCTTTTGCCCCCCGTCGAGATGGAAGAAGAATTTGGCCAGTGCGCCGGAAAGAAAGAGCGCTGCAAAAGGCATCATCATCATCTTTACGATACAGCCCCAAGGCTTGCGTACTGATGTTATTCCGCCCAAACGATGCACTGCATTTTCGTCCATTGAACGATACGTCGGTGTCGTCTCGGCGACGGGCGGGCAGGGGGGGGGACGACGACGCGCTTCCTCGTTCCGGTCCATCGCTGCCGCCGCCATGCCGCATCCCTCGCAATCTCACCGGCTGCTGCAGGCTCGCGGGCGTCGCGCGCGCATCCCAAGTGCAAGGTTGCAGGCGGAAATGCACAGCGCGGCAGCGTGTGGCGCCTACGCCTGCATGGTCTCTTCTTCCGTCTCGAGTGTATATAGTGGTGTCCACCGCGCCTGCAGCGTCACAGTCCGACAGCATGCCCCGGCAGGTGAGCACGCCCGAGCGCGACGCGCGCGACGCACGCCTTTTCGCAGTCAGATGTAGTCGACACTCGTTTCTCTCGAAAACCAAACAACAAAAAAGAAATCCGTATTGATCATCAGTCGGGAAAGAAAGTGGGGCGCACAGGGGTGCAAGAGTGGTTACCGTGTGAGCGTGAGCGGTTGTTGGTGAAAATCGACTCAGTCGATGTGATGTGATACGTGTGCTGAAAAGTGAAGTGTACGACGCCGGCTGCGTGGCATTATTTTGATGTACACTATTGATTTTGATGTACACTATTGTTTTTCCTCGTCGAGCCCCCC
>NW_026267256.1:644377-647310 GCF_000697945.3 Frankliniella occidentalis | reverse complement strand
GGGCGTGGTGGGCAGCGCAGACAGGATTACTCGCGGCAATATGTCCGGAACTTGGCCGCCCGCTCGGCTGGGGAGGCCCGGGACGGGTGCGGTGGCCCCACTGCCTCGCACCCGCTGCGCGCCCGGCTCCATGCCGCCTCCCCTGCCACTGACTCTGCCCTTCCCTGTTCTGACTGTTCTGACCGAACGCTTCAACCCTCCCGTGCCAGTGTCTGGCTTGGCACTCATAGACGTAAACACTGTGGTATTTATGTCGGAAAGCAGGCAAACTGAAGTATAAATAAAGGGAGAAAATTGAAAAAATAAAATAAATGAATGTTACTACGGAAAGAAGAAAATTGTATTTTAATCCAAGTTGATTGTGACCCACCCAGACAAGTTCTGTTCTTTAAACACGGAAAAAAGATTCGCTGAGTCAGCTAATATATTGACCGGTATATGGACAGACAAGCACATAAACTTCTGTAACCACTATATTGTCTACTCTAATCAATCATTGGCTGTGCCAGTCAAAGATAAATTGTATGAAATAATGATTTGCCTGCATCCGTAAGGTAGACCTCGACTGAGGTAGGAAAGGGATAAGCTCTTACCGCTAATTTTTGACTGGCACAGCCAATGATTGATTAGAGTAGACAATATAGTGGTTACAGTAGTGTATGCACTGTAAATTGCTTACGAACTATAGGTTCGTAATGCAAACCAAAACGTTCGTAGCTTACGAAGGATTTTGAAGCGTTGTATTACGAACTAATTGTTCGTAATCTTACAAACAAATAGTTTGTAATGCAAACCGATTGTTCATAAGACCCTGTCTAGCCTTACAAACAATCGCTTTGCAATACGAACAATTTCTTTGCAATACAAAGAACGAAAATTGTTCGTAACGTTGCAAAGTATTTAGTTCGTAAGCTTTTTACAGTGTGTGCTTGTCTGTCCATATACCAGTCAATGAATTAGCTGACTAAGCGAATCTTTCTTTTTCCGTGAACAGATCCCTTTTGAAAAGGAAAGTTCTTTGTCTTTCTTAAGATAATATGATACTACCGCTTTTGATCACAATCGTACAGTACTTGGATGGAATGCACGATTTTTTTTCTGGGTGCTGCAATTATCGCTGCCAGTTTTGGGGGCTTTATTTTCTGCAACGTTGTCTGTCAGGAGCTCGGTCAGGAGTATAACGGATCACGATGGGAAAGTTGGGTTCACCCGGGAGGTGGTGTAATGGATTACCCCCCCCCCCTCCCTTTCCTCCTCCCCTTAGCCTGGTCCCGCCCTCTTTCACCCTGCTTGTTTAGTTCGTAGATCTCGCGTTCGGCACACCTGAAAATATCTCATGGGTCGAGTGCGGGCAAAAAAAAAAAAAAAAGTATATATCGCAGAGGGCTTCCATTGCTAAATTGATGGCTTGTTCCCCAGAGTGGGGAGCGCGGGTGAACCTGAGGGCTTTAGGCCGCACGCCCACGCACATCTTGCGTGTGTGTTTGTGTGTGTGTGCGTGTGAACTCGCAGGTGAGGGCCGCCCCATCAGCGATTGCTTTATTTTGGTCCGCGTCCAGCAAACAAGAAGTGGCCACCAAAAATGCGCCCCGCAGCAAAATCTGATTTTTTTGTTGTGGTTTTTTTTTTGTTTTTTTTTACTTTTTTTTTACTGTAACGGTTTATTGTTGTCTTATTATTTTTTCGGTGTATGCGCAGCGAACCAGCGTGTGTGCGAGCAAAGAGCAAACCTACCCTTCCGCCCCACCGAATCCCAAATTTATTTGCGGACACAATTAAAATCTCGCTTGTTCCAAATTACTCATCGCCCTTCCGCACGAAAAAAAGGAGAAGGGCGCCGAGCAAAATTGAAACAATCGGAAGAGATGATTACGATACGACTAAAAAACGGGAGTCAGAGCGGCTGCGCCGGGGCTGCGCTCTCTTGCCTTAATTCCTGCTGCTGGTTTGTTCCGTTACGCCTCGAAGGGAGGAAATTATGTAGGCGCCTTGCTCGAAGCCCCGAGAGTTCAAACGGAGCTCATTCTGATCCGATTCCATGAGATAATTAATCGCTACGCAGCCGTTGGGATATCGGAGGGTGGGGCGTGGCGGAGCGTGGAGGCGGTGAGCAAGAGAAGAGCGTAGCAAAGCGTCTGCACAAAATTGGCGGAACATTAGCAGAACATTCGCGAGCGGTGCCGACAGATCTTTAGTCACACTTAACCCCCTCTCCATCTCTGTCCGCCGGGGTATGTCTGTCTCGCTTTCTCTTCCACCGCTCCCCACCCCTCTCTTTCTCGCACACACGTGCGAGCGGTTCTCCCAGGAATCTGCTACCACACTCTTTATTCTGCGATACATATCGCGACGGAAAGGGGAATCCAACAAACCCGCTTTGTCCGCGCGGGTCAACAACGGTCAACAACCTCAACAACACCCCGGTGCATACATTAAGCAACGCTACAACTTTATGCCAAGTCGTCTCGTAGTTAAGGCGCGCGGAATCTAGTTGCGCCTGAGTTGTGTTTATACCACAGGATTCACCACCAAGTTGCATCAAGTCACATGTACCTCCGTGCTGTACGGCCCCCTTCGCCACTGTACGTACGGCACTCCTCCTTCATATCGAAAAAACGTGATATGCTTGGTTTTTTTGAGCCAGTTTTGGATTTAGTTTTTATTCCTTATAAACATTCGTGTTTCATGGTATCTTGGGCTTTAAAGAATCTCTATTGGCCTTTTATCATGCAATTTGTGTCAACTATTCGCATAAACAGCTGCCCCTTACAATCACAATAATTGTACAAAGGTAGGGGGACGACGCGTGCAAACAGGCGTGAATATCGTCGCGACGAAAACCGTACACATGAGTGTAAAGCACTTATACGACCTCAGAGGTCGAAGGGGTGGGTGCAGAGGGTTGGGGGAGGAAGGAGAAGGAGGGGGGGGGG
>NW_026267256.1:641469-644327 GCF_000697945.3 Frankliniella occidentalis | reverse complement strand
CTCTCTCTCTCTCTCTCTCTCTCTCTCTCTCTCTCTCTCTCTCTCTCTCTCTCTACGGCAGTCGCGTCAAGACGCGCGGCAAACTTACCACTTCCGAATCGGCGAGTTCGCCGCCACCTGAAAGGTAACGTCGCTAGCTCGACATTGATGTTTCGTCGGGTTGCTGTGCTGCTGTCCGACTGTCTGTCCACTCTTCTGTCGGCTCTGTCTCCTGCGCGCAGTTGACCGTTTTGAAGTTTGCGTGCGGGTGTTGTTTTTTTTTAAGAAATGTTCGCGCGGGCGTTTACATCGCGTTGGTGTTGGTGCGGTGCAACTTTTGGAACGGTTCGGTCTGGTCCGAAGGCCGGAGGGAGGGCTCTTTGTGATCCACGGCAATACCCGCCCACTCTGTTGACTCTCGTTCACCAGACGAAAAGGGAGGGGGGGGGGCTTTAATTTGTTGTACAAAGTTTTCTTGCACGGGGGCGGATCTCTTTCAGGGCCGTGATCGAAAGGGGGGAAAAGCGGGTAGAGAAAGTTGACGTGCCTCTCTCTCAAAGGGAACGCGGCAAGCGGTGGCCATCCGACCGGCAACCAAGGAAAGAGGAGTTATCGTCAAATGGCACTCGCCGGTACTGGACGTCGCAAAACTGAAGGGGTGCGTGGTTCTTTTGACCGTGCGACATATCGCTACACAGATACAATTATCAATCGGTCTGGCGACGCTTCAGTGATTGTAAATGAATCTTGTCTCCCATCTTTTCTAATGTCACAGAAAAGACCATGAGTAATTTCTCTTAATAGGGTGTTTGATTTCCCTGGTTTGCCTTTTGTTGAAATATGATACCATTCTCGTTTCGGGTCTCGATATTGCGTAGTAGATCCTCTCCCTGGCGTCTTGCAGTGTGACTCGGTCGGGGTGCTCTCGAGGCGGCGGCGCACGCGGTCTCGTAATACTCTACTTTCCTTGCGTCCCCTTCTTCTTCCGTAGGCCTCGGCCGACAGACATGGAAATCAGTTCAAATTTGCCTCAGCCACTCTCGTCGTCGTCGGGGATTTGGCTCGTTTGCCCGGAACGTCTTTGTAAATACGGTTTGTGCTCGGCCCGCCGCACACAAGCAAGGAGAGGGCTGAGAAAATAAGGAGGAAGGATGGAAAAAAATGTGGGGGACTGAATTTTATTTGTTGTAGGGGCGTAGACATCCTGTTTGACTTATTTGACAGAGCTGTCTCCTCCTAATCCTGTGATGGAAAGCTGGTCTGTTGCCCAATTTCACGAGAGGGAGGGGCAGGAGACCCTCTGTGTGTGTGCGTGTGTGTGTGTGTTTAGGATGGGAGTAGGGGAGCTATCTTGTTGCCGTTTGCCTCATTACGCATCAGAAATGACATGGCGCGGGACTCGATGGTTTGGAACGCTGCGATACTGTCTGTGATTAACTGGTCGTGTTGCAGGCGGTGGTGGTCCTGGTGCTGGCGCTGGTGCTGGCCGCGGCGCGGGCCCGGCCGCAGGGCGCGCAGGGCGGGGACTACGCCTACGACTCGCCCGTGCCGGACAGCGGCTACTCCACCATCAACGGCCTGGCCCCGCCGCCCACCGGGGACGCGTACCGCTACGACAAGCCGGCCGGGCCCGCGCTGCCGGAGGACTCGCCGGCGACCACGACAACCACGACGACCACCACGACGACCGCGGCGCCCGAGACGACGCCGGCCGCGGAGGCGTCCAAGTCAGACGAGGCCGCCGACGACAAGGACGCCTACAAGTACGACAAGCCGGGCACTCCGCTCGAGGACAAGCCTGAGGAGGCCGCGACCGAGGCCGCGGCCGCCGCCGCTGAGGCCTCGACGGAGAAGCCAGCCGACGACGACTCGTACAAGTACGACAAGCCGGACAAGCAGCTGGAGGACAAGCCCGAGGAGGCCGCCATGATGACGGAGGCTGCGGCCGAGCCCGCGGCAGCCTCGACGGAAAAGCCGACCGAGGACGCCGACGCGTACAAGTACGACAAGCCCGACAAGCCCCTCCAAGACAAGCCTGCCGAGGCAGAAACAGAAGCACCTGCGGCTGCAGCAGCGACAGAGAAGCCCGCCGACGATGACTCTTACAAGTATGATGCTCCGATGAACCCCCTAGACGATAAGCCGTCAACGGAGGCCGCTCCCGCGGAGGCTGCGGCCGCCACGGAGGCGCCCGCCGGCGACAAGGCGGCCGACGACGACGCTTACAAGTACGACGCGCCGGCCAACCCTCTGGACGACAAGCCCACCGAAGCCGCCCCGGCCGCCACGGAGGCACCCGCGGCAGAGGACAAGTTCGCCGATGACGACTCGTACAAGTACGAAAAACCTGAGAACGCTCTGGAAGACAAGCCCACGGAGGCTGCACCCGAAGCCACAGAGGCGCCTGCTGGAGATAAGCCGGCCGACGACGGTTCGTACAAGTATGACACTCCAGAAAAACCTTTGGAGGAGGCCCCTACATCCGTTGCCCCAGAGGCCGCGCAAGAGGCCTCAACCCCAGCTCCAGAAGCAGCACCTGAGGCCGAGGGATACATCTACCCGGCGCCGACGGAGAGCCCCGGCGCTGCGGAGGCAAAGGCTGACCCGGACATGAAGTACTTGCCGCCCGCGTCCGACAAGATGGATGACGCTAAGGCCCCAGATATGGCGTCGCCCCAACAGAATGAGGACGGTTCCTACAACTACGACAAACCCTCAAAGACTTTAGAGAGCGGATCAAAGTCTGAAATGCCGGATATGAAGTATTTGCCGCCGGCAGATAAAAAGGATGCAGAACCGGATATGCCGGCCGATATGAAGACCCCGGATATGGCCGCGCCCCAACAGAACGAGGACGGTTCCTACAACTACGACAAACC
>NW_026267256.1:637011-641419 GCF_000697945.3 Frankliniella occidentalis | reverse complement strand
CGTAACAATTCGAAGGCAGCTACGAATCCAGCTGCCAACATCTAGCAGAAACAGCAGGCCGATTTGCTGCATTTACAGTTCTTGTAACTTTTGACCCGGTCCGTGCCATATCGCCATCACCGTTCCCACATTTCACCAAGTGAGGGGCACGGGCCGTTCCCACATTAACCTTCTGAGTTGAAGTGTTCTTATTTACTTGTTTGCGCATTCATTCCTAAAATTAATTTGAACAATCTATTCCGCCAGTTCTTCCGTCCTGTTTCTCCGGTTTAGACGCGTTTTGATTTGTTGTTTCGAGTGATGAGTTATTGAGTGAGTGCCGCGTTGAGGTTATGTTTGGTTATGGACACAGTCGCTGAAGTGACATTTATCAGTGACAGTTTTCTCCCTGGCCTCCCTGGCTTACTCGCATATGAACTCTATGAACATTGCTTTATTTTAATGGTAAAGTGTTGTTTTCATTTTTGATCCCTTTTGAGAGTTTTGAAGAAACAACATACGACAACAAAGTGGTTGTCCAAAATTCGTCCGTGTTGGATTCTGATAAACGGCTAGGTTATGTCACCAAAAATTATTTGATTTGAACGATATTTTTTAACTATTGTGTCATGTCTCACGTCATATGTTTTTAGCGAAATAAAGGGAAACAATATATGAAATACGACCTTTTCATTTCTACCATATCAATATTTAATATGGGGGGGGGGGGGCAATATTGATACCACAGCAGATCGGCTTGCACCCATTGCTTCAATATAGATTGCTGACAGAGCAACTCTGGCGATTGCTATTCCATACGCGGCTGACTGGGATTGTAACACCAGCAAATTCCGTTGCTGCATCAGCAAAGAAACATTCAGCAATTTAAGTTTGCTGACACAGCTAGAAATGTTGTAGGCGCTATGTTAGCAGCCAAAAATTGCTACCGCAGCAATAAAACAGCTGTGGCAGCAATTCTTTTCTCTCCGTGCGTGGTGCTATGGGTCCCAGAGTATCGCGCCGGACCGCCGCTGTACTAGAGGAGAGGTACGACACGAGAGGAGTGAGCGAGACAATACGATCGAGCAGACGCATGGATAGAGAAGGGAAAAGGGGGTGAGGGAGGGGTGTCACATCCTTGTCTATCCCATACGTTCGCTCTCTCCCTCTCTTATTCTCTCTTGCACCGCTGCCAACCTCACGCAATTCGCCTGCGACCGCGGCGGACTACGGCGTCGGGCCATCCTACCGCGGTCCGTGCCGAATAGGTGTCCCGCGGCGCGCGGGGGGGGGGGGGGGGCACCTCGCGTCGCCCCCAGCAGCGGCCCAGCCCAGCATGAATATGCAATACAGCCACGTAAAGGATGTGCGTCTGCCCGGTGCGCCCCGCTGGCCGCGCTGGATGGCAGTGTGGGGGCCGCGCTTGGTGGGACCGCTGGCCGACACCTGCGCCCCACCTGCCTGACGGTGCGAGAGAGACGGCAAGCGACAGGGGGACCCCCGCCCGCTGCCGCCCCCACAGCCTCCAGCGCGCTCCATCTACCTCCCCAGCGGCGGCGGCGGCGCCCTTCTCAACGTCCCGCCTTCTTTTCAATTCGCAACCAGCGAGCGCATCCCCAATATGAATCGGTCACGACGCCGCGCTCGTCACACCGCGACGGCGCCGGCGGCATCGTATCGTGACGCGCCGACCGTCACGACGGAAGTCAAACGATATATTTGGTTGAAAATGTTTGTGTTTTATTTTTTTCCCAGAGATGTCAGCGTCACTTACAACATATGTGAGCGTGAAGTACGAGCGTGCGAAAAATATCGTGATTTTGACGAAAAATCATTAATAAGTTTTTGAAGATAGACCTTACCGTAATACTTTTTTACATGGTAAG
The DNA here is from genome assembly GCF_000697945.3 of Frankliniella occidentalis. Lineage (NCBI taxonomy): Eukaryota > Metazoa > Arthropoda > Insecta > Thysanoptera > Thripidae > Frankliniella > Frankliniella occidentalis. The sequence continues at coordinate 639,554 of NW_026267256.1, read as the reverse complement.
GGTGTCATTGGGTTATTATAGCGACCTGGAATTGACTTTAACTAATTAACGCCGTGAACCTGAACCAAGCGTTACTAATTTGGTCCAAGCCGCAGGCCACAGGCCTCCCACAGGTGTAGGCTGTAAAAAGCCAGGTGTGTTGGCCTCGACGCCAGGCTGGTGGGTGGCAAGCTGCGTGGATGCTGACCCCCGACCCCACCGCTGCCACTGTCTTTGACCCGCACACCACACATGAAATTCCGTTTGGCGCGCTGTGGCCTGCAGGCAGGCAGGCAGGGCCCGGCAGAGCGGCTCGTGTCGCGTCCAGCGCCGGCGCCTCCAGCGCCCCGAGGCGCGGAGGCTCCTCCAGGCGAGGAGGGCCGCGAGGCCCCACCCGCACCTTAACCGCGACGGCGTCCTCGGCCCGAGGGACTGAGCACGGCGGCGCCGCTGCTGCTCATCCTGCCAGCAGGAAGTGCGCCGAGTCTGACAACTATTTACCGCAGAACAGAGGAGGCGGGCGGCCGGGCCGGGCGCACAGAGAGGGAGAGAGAGGGAGAGAGAGAGAGAGAGAGAGAGAGAGAGAGAGAGAGAGAGAGGGGAGAGGGAGAGAGGGAGGAGATGGTGCAAATTAAAAAATCTCGCAGCGGCAGCAGCGCCCATTTCCTTGAGCTCGTAGCGGCTCAGACTCGTTTGTTCGCTTTCTTTCACCCACACTGTCCGTCCGTCTGCCCGCTTGCGCGTCCTTCCTTCTTACTCCTGACCTCTCCATCCATCCTACCTGCGGCGCCTCGCGGTGCCCTGGGCCCTCTTCACGCCAGGGCATTCACTTACGCCCACTGCCCCCCCCCTCCTCCCCCGGACATAGCGCTTATCGTCCTAAAAGTGTCTTCACCGTAAAAACAATGTCTGATATCGTTGTTGTTGTTTTTAAAATCTTTGAGGAAATCCTTACCTTAAGTCTGAGGAAAAATCCTCAGATTTTCAGAATTTTCGATGTGTGTCGAAAAATCACAATGTAGAGTTGTAAAAATAAAAGCTACTTTACCAAGCTCCTCACACAATTAATTTTCGACTTGAAATTAATTATTGACCCGTATGAATCGGCTGCCGTAAATTTACAACATCATAGTATGTCAATTGTAAATTACAAAATATGTCGTTCAGTGTGCTTGCATGTGAGCTTGTTGTGCAGAAAACAGTCATAAATGTCCGGGCCTACCGTTCCGTTATTTATTTAAACGAAAATAAAAGCCTTCAAAATTAACGCGCTCGCTTTGTGGTCGCGGCTGTATGGGCTGCTCATTCTATTAGGCGCCCCGCCTCCTCGTTTTCTATGGCTTTCGAACAAGCCGCAACACATGAGTGTACAGCTGCTGTAGTAATTACATGAGGGAGAGAGAGAGAGAGAGAGAGCGAGAGAGAGAGAGAGAGAGAGAGAGAGAAGCAGGGAGCAGTAGCAAAAGCCGCAGCTCTTGAAGGCAATGCCAGCAAATGAGGCAATTTCCTCCTAGCCGCGCGTTGAGCTACGCTGAGCCGCCGCTGCTGCTGCTGCTGCTGCTGCTGCTGCTGCTGCTGCTGCTGCTGCTGGGCTCCAGTACGGCACTGCCTCGCGCGTCGCGCGTAACAGAAAGATACAAAAGCACGCGTCGATAATGGCTGCTGCAGGTGAGACCTCCCGGCGCAAGCTCTACATGACGCGCCGTGCGCTCCACTCACTGTTCAAAGCCAACCAGTGAAATTCATTGTAAGCTTATAGAGTGCTCTGCCTCGCGCTGCGGCCAAGTTTATATTTTCATGAAATAACATGCGTTTGTTACAGGGAAGTAAATAAGAGGGAAGGCGTTGCTTTAGATTGATTGTGTCCTGTACGGGCGCCTTGGCTTTGCGGGCCACGACTGCTGCTAGCATCCTGGGTGCCTGGTCGGCGCGGGGGTCTTGTGGATAGAGAGGCCGCGCCCAGGGTCCTGGGGAGCTAAACAACCAGAGAGCAGCAGCCGAGGCAGCAGCAGAGCAGTGGGTGTCTCGCCGGCAGCCAGGAGGATCCCCGACCCAGTGACGTGGATGCCCCTTGCTAGGTGCTGCCCCCAGACTCCAGACGTGACTCCTCCCCCCTCCCCCCTCACACACACAGTTCTATTTGCTCTGGTATGGCGCGTGTTACGCGAAGGTCGGGTGCTTCTGTCTGCTGACGGGAGGGGGCCATTCGCACCGTGCGTCTGACACATCTAGGTGAGGAGGAGTCGAACATAAGAGATCAGCGCGACGTGTGTTCTGTCTCTCCTCCCCCCCCCCCACTGCTGCCACTCACCGGTACCAGACTCGCGTGGCGGCCTCACGACTAGGGCCCTATATCGGAGCGGCTGGGACGAAAGTAGTATTGCGTATAAAGCTGAACAAGTGGAAGAATCATCAAGTTCAGGGTCGGGGCACGGGAGCAGCGCGGCAGAAGACGGGAAAGAGAGAGAGAGACAGCTCCCTGTCGCCCGCCCGGGCCATCCGCTATCCGCCCGCATCGGTGAAATTGGTCTCCCTTACTCTTATTCTTCTTTTTCTCCGCCCCC
>NW_026267256.1:636313-636961 GCF_000697945.3 Frankliniella occidentalis | reverse complement strand
GGGGGGGGGGCGCAAACTTACTTACTTCCCTGCCGCTCCAAGTTTGTCTCGCGCGCTCCTCCGCATTCCATTCACCGCGCGGCGGTGGCGTGGTTGGGCGGCGTGATTAGAGTCGCATACACGGCCTCTTTTTCATCAGGTCCTCCTCCCACCACGCCTCCTCAACCACCGATGCGGATCGCCCAGAAAGAACGTCCGGTTTCAGCTTCTTACGGGTGCTGGGCGCCTGCGAAGCTCGGGGTAGGCCACCCCGCAATGCACGCATGCACTGCAGATAAGATTTTGCCTACCTAGCAGGCGCTATTAGAGCTTTCTGCAAAAGAATGAACTTGGTAAGTTTCGTAAAGACGAAGGTTGGACGTACTTTCTGGATGATCACTATGGAGAGAGAGAGGGGGGGGGGGAGCTGCGACCGCGGTGAATGTAAGAAGATGGGCAGGCCGCCGACCTGCTCAGCTGAAGTGGTGCCTGGCCCCGGCGCACTCCAAACTTAGTTCATCTCAAAAACAGTGGGGCCAGCGGGGTGGGGCGGGACACACCCTCTGGTCCGGCGGTGCCGCGTCCACAAAGAAGCCATATTTCAGACTCCTCCCCGGCCGCTCCGGCCGAAAGAGATGCACATCTCCGCCACGCCACCCCCTCCCCCCC
>NW_026267256.1:635024-636263 GCF_000697945.3 Frankliniella occidentalis | reverse complement strand
CCGGATATGGCCGCGCCCCAACAGAACGAGGACGGTTCCTACAACTACGACAAACCGTCAAAGACTTTAGAGAGCGGGTCAAAGTCTGAAATGCCGGATATGAAGTATTTGCCGCCGGCAGATAAAAAGGATGCAGAACCGGCCGCCCCAGATATGCCGGCCGATGTGAGGACCCCGGATATTGCCGCGCCCCAGCAAAATGAGGACGGTTCCTACAATTACGACAAACCTTCAAAGTCCTTGGATAGCGAACCCAAGTCTGAAATGCCGGATATGAAATATTTGCCGCCGGCAGATAAAAAGGATGCAGAACCGACGGCTCCAGATATGCCGGCCGATGCGAAGACTCCGGATATGGCCGCGCCCCAACAAAATGAGGACGGGTCCTACAATTATGAAAAACCCTCGAAAACCTTGGAGAGTGAGGCAAAGGCTGACTCACCAGAAATGAAATATTTGCCACCAGCAGAGATGAAGGAGGCTGGAGCAGCATCTCCGGACATGAAGTATCTGCCGCCTTCTTCGGACAAGACAGCAGACGCGAAATCCCCAGGTACTGCCGCGCCTCAGCAAAACGAGGACGGCTCCTACAATTACGACAAACCCTCAAAGACGCTGGAGGGCGAAGCAAAGTCTACGGCCGACGCCGTGCCGGACATGAAGTACTTGCCTCCCACAGAGAAGAAGGAGGCCGGGACGGCGTCTGCGTCCCCGGACATGAAGTACCTGCCGCCCTCGACCGACAAGGAGGGCGCTGGCGACCCAAAGACGGCCCCCGCCCCGCAACAAAATTCGGACGGCTCTTACAACTACGATAAGCCTTCGAAACCGTTTGACGGCAGTTCTAAAGCTCCCGCCGCCGCTGAGGGTGGTGGTGGTGCGGCCCCGGACATGAAGTATCTCCCGCCCGCCTCTGACAAGGGTGGCCCGGGCGGCGGATCCGGCCCCGACGTGAAATACTTGCCTCCATCATCCGACAAGGCCGGCGCCGCCCAGGCTCCCGCCGCGGCCCGGCCCCCGCAGAACGACGACGGCTCGTACAACTACGACAAGCCGGCTAATCCGCTGCCCGCCGCCGCGAATGGGGACGCTGCCCCCGACATGAAGTACTTGCCGCCGGCCGATGGGAAGGGGACGGCAGCCGCCAGCGCCGCGCCCGACGTGAAGTACCTCCCGCCGACGGGGGACAAGGCCGTCAAAGCCGAGGGCGCCGCCCCCGCCGCCCCTGCCGCCCCCGCG
>NW_026267256.1:633315-634203 GCF_000697945.3 Frankliniella occidentalis | reverse complement strand
CCCCTCCCCCCCAACCACCCGCTGCCCGGGCCGCGCCGGGGTTCCATTCCAGCCTCAATTTGTTTTCGTCAGCCGTCCTCCACTGCAGGCAGAAAAGTTTGGGGGCGCGCGGCGGCGCGCGGCATGCCGGAGGTATCCCTCAAAAGTTGCAAAGTATGGGCTCAGCAGCAGAGCGGTGCGGGGGCCGGGCCGGCGGCGGCAGGAGGAGAAGAAGGGCGTGACCCCTCCGTCACCCCGGCGACTGCACGGACGGGCAGGTGAAGGACGCCCAACTTGGCTGCGGTAACGGCGACCCTTTTACTTTACGTGTGCCAAAGAGGACCACCGCTCGGTCCAGCGGCGTAGTAGCAGCTGCCCGCCTAAGATCCGTGAGAATCCCCCCCCCCCCCTACCCAGAGAGCGCTTCGGTCGGTGAGAAACAGAGAGAAACCGTCTCCCGGACCCCTGCTGACCGTAGGGTAGCCCACCCGCCGAGTACCGCTGCACTCTGCAACGAGGCACTGCCTACCCACCAGGCGTTATTATCTTCCCACGCACGCATCTTTTTGTTTCCTGTCTGAACTTCTTTATTCGTGCCCACAAACAGAATTTTTGTATATGTAGAACGTAGGTGTGACGTTTTAACTAGTTTCATTTTCGCAAGCTCGAAAATATCCTTGAAATCCGCGAATAACTCTCTTCCTTGCTCTGTTCAAAAACATAAACATCTCCTCCGCTTTTCACTTTCTTACATTCCAGTTGCTTTATCTCACTCGACGCTCTCCACCCTCACTCTGCGTACGCCGCCGCGTCCGTCTCGTCCGTCCGCCTGTGCGGCGCAGATTGAGGGCGGCAGAAGAAGAGGCGGGGCATTCTTGGCTGCCATCCTTTATTGACTTCCCCCCCCCC
>NW_026267256.1:632379-632995 GCF_000697945.3 Frankliniella occidentalis | reverse complement strand
GGGGGGGCTACGCGGCCGGGCCTCCTGCTGGCGCACACAAACTTTTCTGTGTAATTGATCATACTGTCAGAGTAGGCGAGTGAAAGACCTCTCGTGTTTCCCCTTCGCGCTGTAATGACGCAATGGACGTATCGGGAAAAGAAAAAGAAAGAAATAATAGCCTTCTTGTGATTTTTTTTTAGAAAAACTTCACCTACGAGTTCTTGCATGACTTCAGTTCCACGAGCTGGATTTCTAATCATATCTTAAGGGTTCGCATAGTGCATTAATAACTACATGTTCGCTGTAAACACACGAAGAAGTATAGGCCTACCTTGCGAAATAAATTTCGAGTTGAGTGCATCTGGCATTTCTAATACCTCCGTATAGGCATTAGGCAAGAGACCTTTCATAAAGGCGTGAATTAACAATAACTTTGTTTTTCTAGTGTATGCGCCGTGCGCGATGTCACTTTTTGTTTTTGCAGTGCTAGTCCCTTCCACTGCGACTGCGGGACGGCTGGTTGGGTCAGCGGAGCACACCGGCGGGCAGACTGCGGCGGCGGCGTGGGCGCGGCGGTGCGGTAGCGCTCCGGAGATGGTACTCGTGAGAGAGAGAAGAGCAAGGTGGGGGGGGG
>NW_026267256.1:622707-625499 GCF_000697945.3 Frankliniella occidentalis | reverse complement strand
GCCCCCGCCGCCCCCGCGCCACAGCAGAACGCAGACGGGTCCTACAACTACGACAAGCCGGCCACGCCGTTCGGCGGGAAGGGTGCGGCTGCGGCGCCGGGAGCTGCTCCAGACATGAAGTACCTGCCCCCTGAAAAGAAGGCGGGCGCGGCGTCGCCGGATACGAAGTACCTGCCGCCGGCCGCCGCTGGCGGCGAAGCCAGCAAGCCAAAGGGTAAGGCGCCGAACATGAAGTATCTCCCTCCTAGTCAGGCCGCCGGCCGGCCAACCCCGCCGCAGAACGCGGACGGCTCCTACAACTACAACAAGCCGGCCAAGCCCTTCGCCGGCGGGGCGGGCGCCGCCAGCCCCACCATGAAGTACCTGCCGCCGAAGGGCAGCGCAGGCGCGGCAGCGCCGAACACCAAGTACCTGCCTCCGTCGCGAGGCGCCGGCCCCGCCGCCGCGGCCGCCCCCAACACCAAGTACCTCCCGCCCAACAAGGCGTCCGCATCGCCGCCGAGCAACAACTACCTGCCGCCGGCGGCCGGGGGCCAGAAGTCGGCGCCGGACTCCAAGTACCTCCCACCCAAGGACGCCGGCGGCGCCAAGCCGGCGAGCGGCTACCGGCCGCCACCGCCGCGGTCCCAGCTGCGGCCGACGCGGCCTCCGCCGCGTCCGAGACCCGTGCCCGACAGCTACCTGCCGCCAGCCGTGCTGCGGCCGCCGCCCAGGGCCCCGGGCAGCCAGTACCTGCCGCCGTCCAACGTGAGTACTAAACAGGTCGTCACGACACCGCCGCCCGCTCACGGCGGCGCGAGCTTCCGCGGCGCCGTGCACAGGAAATTGTCCGTACCCTTGGACTAATGCATGTCTGTTGTCAGGGGTTCCGCGGTCCCTCGGCAGCAGGCGCCGCCGCGGGCTTCCGCGGTGGTTTCGGTGGCTCGGGCCCCGCGGGCGGCCCGGGCCGGCCGCAGCCTCCGCAGCAGCAGCAGCAGCAGGGCCCCGGCGGGGACTTCGTCAGGCACGAGCACGGCGGCGTGATCCGGGGTCGCTACTCCATCCCGCTGGGTGGCGGCCGCTGGCTCGTCGTCTCGTACGTGGCGGACCACACCGGCTACCACCCCACCATCCAGTACCTGTGAGCGGGCAGCAGAGCGGTGAGTGGAGGATGGCCCGGTGGCGCACGGGCGTGGCCGCGGCGGTGGTGCGACGCGTCCACCGCCGCCCCCGTCTCCGTCGCACCACCGCCGCGGCGCGTGGCGTCCCCCCGGTGGTGCGGGGCGCCGCAGCGGCTCTCGGGGACGTGTCCCTCGTGGCGACTTGGCCGCGCCCCTAATTGCCAATTATTTTCACCCTCAATCCGATTCTAATTAGCGTCCCTCTTCTGCTTCTTCCTCCTCCTCTTCCTCTTGTTGCCAGACAGATCTCCCTCCACCGCCGCCGCCGCCGCCTCTCCTCCCGCGGGTCCGACGTCGTCGCCGCGCATCGGCCGCCCGTAAAGAAGAGAGGCAGAAGAGACCTCCCCCTTCCTCTAGTGTATCGCCCATTTTGTTTTACTGTTTTGTTTTGTTTTTGTTATCGATGTTACTGTTGTTTTTACTGTTGAAGATTGTTTTATTTCCCTGTTGAAACTGTTGGGGGCATAGAGCTCTCGCATCTTTGGAAGGGGGTGCTAAATATTTTTATCTCCTTCCTGAAACGTTTATATGGATCGTCGGCCTGCTCCAGTCATTACAGTAACTTCTGCTAAGTTGCCGAGCAGTCTTTGCCCCCAACAGTATTTATTTTTTGTTTTTATTTGTTGAACTGTGCTTATTTATTTTTTGTTGCTAATTGTAATAATAATAACAACGAGAAGAAACGATGCATTTGGTGTTGATTCCGCATCCTCTTTGGCGCGCCCCCCGCCACGCCGCGCCACGCCAGACCACACCCGACACCCATTTCTCACGCCCTTGCGGTTTTCGTTCGGGAGGCATCCGGCGCTAAGTGGCGCCGTTATCCAAACAACGTGTGGCAAAGCCTCTGTGCGGCTGCCGGGTCGGCTCGGCGCTCTGCCCGGCGGGCCCGGCCACGGCTCGGCTCGCAGGCTTAGGCAGCCGGTCGCCGGGGTCCGCTGCTAAAGTTGTGATTCTTCCTAAGCGGGGGCCGTCCTCGTGCCGGGCCATTAGGGTCAATGAGAGAGGGAGAGAAAGAGACAAGTAAAGGGAGGGCGAGGGGTCGGTCTCTGTACTTAGTCGTACCAGAGACCAGCACAACACGCGGCGTGCAAGCTTCACTCCCTGCCTCTAAGTTACGGAAAACCTTGAAGATCCGGTGCCCAGCAGCAGCAAGTTTCCTTCCCTGGTTGTCCCCTCCAGTCCCCGCGAAGAAGTGTTCCCAGAACCGTATTTCGAAGGATTGGCCCAAGTTACTCGACGGCCGAAACTTATCCCCTGTTGACAGCAGCAGAGCGGCGCGCGCTCTCCGGCCACGCGGTAGCGAGCCTCCGCCTCCAGCGAGTCTCCAGGTCCAGGGCGGCCCGTGGACCGTACCGTGGGCGTGTCCGCCTTGACGGCATTTAAATTACCCTTCGCCCTGCCCCCCCCCCCCCCAAATGCTTTGCTTCCGACGGTGTGCGGCTCGGAAAAATAAAATTGTCGGAAAAGCCGGCTGCTTGCTTTGGTGTGTGCGCGGCCGCGCACAGTCGTACTAACGTAAGAGGGTTGTTTGGTAGGCTCTGGTCCGGCAGCGGTGGCCGCGGAGCAGGAGGGGGAGGGGAAAGGGCTTTTGTGGGCGCTGATACTCCAGCCGCCCCCTGTTTGTCTGCC
>NW_026267256.1:621103-622657 GCF_000697945.3 Frankliniella occidentalis | reverse complement strand
CCTCCCCTCTCCTACCCCGCCCCTCCCTTTGCTTTCAGTACCCGGCAAACACGAGCGCGGCATGAGCATTTACTGTCCCCTTCAAAGGTTTGAAGTACTTGTGTTGTCGTGGTATTCGCGGAAAACGGGCATGGGGAGGAAGGAGGAGGAGGAGAGCATGAGGTGAGGTGGGGCAAGCACCCTGCAGGCGAACGCCCCGCCACGCCCTGCCACGCCCCGCCACGCCCCGCGCCACTACCGCAAGTGCGGTGAGAGAAGGCTGACCTCAGCCCGCGTGGCTTTGTGACGATGCAGCGCACCATGACTCGCGTCGTCTGTCTCTCTCCAACTCACTCGCACCCGCAAGTGACCGGCATGATCACGACCACGGTCCATACGCGCCGCTTCAGAGCAAAACGTACAAATAAATCGACACAAAATGCTTCTTTTTTCTAAATTAAAAAAAAAAGAAGTCTTAAGTCCTTAATGTGAAACTCCCCTTCCGCTGGGCGGTGTGTTTTATGGGAAGGGGGCGGAGGGCGGCGGTGGCGGTTTTAACGACCGTAAAGAAAGGGAGGGGGAGAGGAGAGGCTTTAGGCTCGGGACAGCACCCCGACGTGACGACGCGACCCGCACGACCGCGCGACAACGGTTGTGCATCAGTCTGTCCTTAAGGGAATCTGCGCGCGCGGAGTGGCGCGGAGTACAATACCCTCTCAGGAAAATGGGAGAGTTACTGTCCTAAGGCGTGCCCCACTCGCCACACACGCATACACACACAGTACAATCAGACCGTCTGCAAAAAAGAAACAAGAAACCATATACCAGTGCGTATAACTCTACAAGTATATTCAAGTATATAGTATTATGCCAGGTGACTGATTCACCCCGCCAACTTTTCTACAGCGAGACTGCTGTACCGCCTGCACGCGCGTGCGTATGGACTTTATTGTCTTTTCGCTATGAATCTGTGTAAAGTAACTTTTGTCAAACTTAATTCTCTGCTCCGCAAACCTAAATAGGTGCAGAACTGTTATCTGCAGTTGTCGTTGAACTGCAGAAGCGTTTTAGTTCACCACTTACATAATTATTACACCCATAATAAAACATATCTCATAATCCTATTATCCACTGCACGCGGCCAACGGTCCCCGCGTCCCGCGTCCCCCGGTCCAGCCTGCAGTTGGTTGTTCGATGGCATCGCGGTCCCAGTCATCACAGTCGGTACACATGAATGCATGCATGCATGCAGTGTTACCCGGTTTCCTAAAGGTACAGGGAGTGGACTTTCCTTGTAAATGAGTATAAAGTAACTTTTTTTGTGAGGCAGCACAGCCAGGGGTCCTACGGTACCGTGCTCATCACAGTGCAGACTAATAAGGTGGCGGAAGGCAGAAGCAAGCCTTGGGCCTCGCTGAGCTCTCCCATAAAACCCGCTATATTTGTCCAGGGTGCCCGAATTTTTTTTCCGGCGAGCGGCGGCGGGGGCCTTGACCGTGGATGTACGAGAAGGTAAAAGAGTGATAGAAGAGGGAGGGAGAGAGAGAGAGAGAGAGAGAGAGAGAGAGAGAGAGA
>NW_026267256.1:610970-618833 GCF_000697945.3 Frankliniella occidentalis | reverse complement strand
CGAACGTACACACGGACAGACAGACTCACGACCGAGACAACGCCTGACCCCTCAGCAACTTGGACTGAGCTTCGCTCAGCGAAAATTCCGACCTCAAATTTCAAAATTAGCCTCAAAACGCACGAAACAGCCCAAGAGAACCGCTTATTTTGCACCCTTCGCTTACAGTCCGTAGATTTATTCCTTCCTTGTCATTCCTGGGAGACATTTGGAGAAAGGTTGGTCAGGGGGTGGACCTGCACTCTCGGAAAGAGCTTCACCGGGGAGGGGGTGGGGGGGGGAGGGGGAGCTTACGGTGCGCGGTGGACTGAATATGGATGGTGAAGGGATGGTCGGGTATGCAGGCGTACGTATGCAGGGGAAGCCGTCCCGCCGTATCCATACGAGTGTGCACACAGGAAATGCCCACAAAATGCGGAAAGGTCAAATAATAGAGGGAAAAAAGTCAGATGGGGAAATAACAAAACTTGGAACAGCAAACGGCAATCCTTATTCAAACGGGCAAACTTTTATACCTTCGGGTAGAGACCGGTAGAGTCAGCCACGAGGGGCTGCCCGAAAATAAAACCCTCGCAAACGCAAAAAGTTGACGAAAACAGCCTTGTTTCAGAGTATATTTATTTATAAAGCACTACTAGCCTGTAGGTGCTTGCGACGAAGAAGCTTGCCACGCTTGCCATTCATTTTTCCAACATTTCCTTGTCATTGTTCACAGAGCCTTCGCCTTCCTCTCCCAACAGCTCCACTACTACTACCACTACGTACAACTACTTCTGCGGATGCACCGGGCCTGGCTGGGACGGGCCCAAGTGGGGTCAGAATGCTTCCCCCGACTTCCGATGCGCCCCTCCCCCCGCCGGCCCTCCCGCAGCAGGCCCACGCCCGCCCGTGTGCCCGGGCCCAGGGTGGTGGGGACCCCGAGGGGGGCCCCCACGACCCAAGTCGTATAAAACGGAGCGGCGTGACCCTGCTCATCGCACTCCGCCAGCCTCCGCCGCACGGATACAGCATGCACTCACAGGTGAGCCAATCTAGCAGACATTTAGTACTCCACAGGGGTTCAACACCAGAATAGTTAAAAAGAGACAAATACCAAATAAATTTACCAAACATCACAGCAGGCCAGGGGGCAAATTTTAACGCCTTTCGCAGTTATCGCTGACTTTTACAAAATTTGAAATTTATCTCAAAAATCGTCTCCGAAATACATAGAATTCTTTATTAAAGCGCCTACTTATGGAATACCTCAAGTTGGTTGAGTTGCAGTGACTTAAATGTTATAAATTGGTTTTAATTTTTATTTTACCGTATCGTGTGTCCAGTCCAATACCAACTGATAATAGCGCCTGAACGGGTGGGGCGGTTATGACAAACCCACAACACCGGCTTTGTATTCAACGCATTGTAAAAACAAATTACTGTTAACAATTTTCGTTCAGAAGTGGGAGAATTTTGGCAAAGATGAGAACGCACGAGGGTAGGAGCAGGGGGGAGGGGGTGAGCAGCGTGTGCGGTAATGCACGTATATGGGACTGCGGCGGCTCCTCTATCCGCCGCACAATAGAACATTGATAGGCGTCGGCTGCGAATCTAGATTCCAAGGGGAGAATGTGGGGGTGGGGGTGGGGTGGATGAGGCTGTTCAGGCGCTAGGCCCTATTAGTGTGCTAGGCTTGGGGAGGACGGGGGAGGCACTGCCGTAGGGGTGTCGTTGCAAGGGCGACGCGAGCCCCGAGCCCTCTGGTGCTTCAGAGTCCCTGCACGCAGCGAACGAAGCCCATCTCTCGAACTCGGTTCGCCCGGTCGCCGGCCGCCGCCGCTGGGGCCGCCGGGGTCGGTTTGGGCGAGAGGATGAGACCAGCAGCAGCAGCAGCAGCTCGCCGCGGGCCCCAACTTGCAGGCGGGGTAAATTTGAATTTTCGAGAGAGGGTCGTGAGTGTACGTGCGGATGGGATAGTTTCAGTAGTTGACTTCCTTTTGCATACGCGTGAGTCGAGCGAGGGGAGGGCCCCGGGGTGGGCCATGCGGCACTGTCGGCTCAATGAAGGGCCGATGGATGTGCTGCGAGCTGCGAGTAGTCGTACACTTTCAGCTGCCGCGGAAAAACTAAAGAACAAGTTACCAGAGTGGTCAACAGACCCCTTCCCTTATTTTGCTTCCTTTGCACCGGATGCAGGTGCGCTGGCGGGTTTGCTTACCCTTCGCTCACAGAGTAGTGGTGCCTTACGGCCCCGGTCCTATATGCAACCCGCTCGCCCGCCTGCATGCGGTACAGCACAAAGCGAAGTAAAGGAAGGGGTCTGCGGCCCACCCTGTATAATATGCTCTCCTTGCTTTCGCATGAATTGCTTGTTGTTTCTATTTACTGCGGTAATGCGCCCCAGTTTACCTCATTAATTTCGCTCTATATCCGCTCAGCGCGGCGTGCTGACCTCACTTAGGCCCCTGCTCCCTTGTAGGGACGCGGCCGAGCGGCTCGCCTGCTGCGGTGGCCGTCCTGGCTCAGGCCGGCGGCAGGATGTACACCGGCGGCGGCACGCTGCCGCGGGGAGCGCGGGGGACGTAGTAAACCGCGAGGGCAACCACATCTTACTGTTGCAGATGCTCCGCCTCGCCGTCGTGGCCGTTCTGGTCTGCGGGACGGTGGTGCGCGCCGAGCCCCCGAGTCCCAGCAGGCAGTACCTGTCGCCGTCCGGTGGCGGTGGCCACGGCGGTCACGGCCAGCAGGCCGCCGGCCTCAGCCAGGACTACGGCGTGCCCGGCCAGGCGCCCGGACGGCCGATCTCCAGCTACAGCCCCTCCGGCGGCGACCTGACGGGCTACGGCCAGCAGCCCCCGCCACGCTCCGGCGCCACGTCCTTCGCCGCCTCCGGCCCGGCGCCGTCCAGCCCGACCTCCGACTTCGGCGCCGTGATCGCGGGCATGCGCGGCAAGCCCTCCAGGAACTACATGACGCCGTCCGGGCCCGCCGGACAGCGTGGAGGTGCGAGGCCGGCGCCGTCCTCCAGCTACGGCGCAAGCTCCGACAACGGACAGACCGCGGCGGTGTTCGGAGGCGACGGCGAGGACGACGCGTCCGGGTTCGCGAACAAGGCTGGAGCAGTGTCGCCCGCCAGCGGGTACGGCGCACCTGCACCCACCGCTGGCGGATTCGGGGGACCGTCTCGCGGGTTCGGCGCCCGCATGCGTCCGACGGGCTTCGGGGGTAACCAGAGAGCGCCCGCCACAAACTACGGCGCGCCCGGCGGCAACCACGGGCCGTCGGCCCCCGCCGGAAACTACGGAGCCCCTAACCCCACCAGCAACTACGGCGCTCCTGCTCTTTCCAGCAACTTTGGCGCCCCTGCACCTGCTAGCAACTTTGGTTCTTCAGCACCTGCCGGAAACTATGGCGCCCCAGTACCCCCCAGCAACTACGGTGCTCCTGCACCTGCCAGCAACTTTGGCGCCCCTGCACCTGCCAGCAACTTTGGTTCTTCTGCACCTGCCGGAAACTATGGTGCCCCTGCACCTGCCAGCAACTTTGGTTCTTCAGCACCGGCCGGAAACTATGGCGCACCAGCACCCGCCAGCAACTACGGTGCCCCTGCACCTACCAGCAACTTTGGCGCCCCCGCACCTGCCAGCAACTTTGATTCTTCTGCACCTGCCGGAAACTATGGCGCCCCAGCACCCGCCAGTAACTACGGCGCCCCTGCACCTGCCAGCAACTTTGGCGCTCCTGCTCCTGCCAGCAACTATGGTGCGCCTGCACCTGCTAGCAACTACGGAGCCCCTGCTACACCTGCGGGCAACTTCGGCTCTCCCGCCCGTGGAGGTCCCAGACGTCAACCAAGTGGGCCCAGGCCCGGAGGCTTTGGTGGCCATCACAATCTGGCAGCCCCTTCTGGACCGTCTGACGCCCCTTCTGCTCCCGCTAGTGGACGCCGGCCTCAGTTCTCCCCGCGTGGCCGTGCTCCGGCTGGTCCTTCCGCTAACTACGGCGCCCCATCGGCCAAACCCTCATCGCAGTACGGGCCGCCCGCTGCCAACCCCTCATCGCAGTACGGCCCGCCCGCTGCCAACCCCTCATCGCAGTACGGCCCGCCCGCTGCCACCCCCTCATCGCAGTACGGACCTCCCGCTGCCAAACCGTCATCTCAGCTCCACGCACCCAGCGGCCCGTCTGGTCACTTCGGCGGCAGTGCTAACTTCGGTGGCCCTGCAGCTGGCCCATCTTCGCCGTTCGCTCGCCCAACGCCCTCCAGGCCCCTGAGTGCTCCTTCAGCCCAACACGGCGCCCCGTCTGGGCCTGCCTTTAACTACGAAGGAGCTGCAAATCTACCAACGCCCTTCAACAAACCATCTGCGCCTTCATCCCAGTACGGTGCTCCCGCTGCCAACCCTTCCTCCCAGTACGGTGCTCCCGCTGCCAACCCCTCCTCCCAGTATGGTGCTCCCGCTGCCAACCCCGCCTCCCAGTACGGCGCTCCCGCTGCCAACCCCTCCTCCCAGTACGGTGCTCCCGCTGCCAACCCCTCATCGCAGTATGGTGCTCCCGCTGCCAACCCCGCCTCCCAGTACGGCGCTCCCGCTGCCAACCCCTCTTCGCAGTACGGTGCTCCCGCTGCCAACCCCTCCTCCCAGTACGGCCCGCCATCGGCTGACCAGGACCAAGGCCAGGATCAAGGCCAGGGCTACGGCCCGTCTAGCGGCGGCGAGGAGGAGACCACGGTGAGTACCAATCAGTGTTTGCGAGTGTATGTACCGGGTGTATCAGAAAGTTACGGGATTGGATACCTTCTCGGGCCACAGGAGCCATGGCGCCTTACGGGCGAAGGGGATAGTCGATCCCGCAACAGTGATCCGCGATCCGCTCTGATACAACCGGCTACTGACTCTGTCCCCACGTTGACTAAGCGACTTTTCTCGATTTATTCCCAAGGAACCCGCCAAGTACCAGTTCATGTACGAGGTGGACGCCCCAGAGTTCGGCACCAAGTTCGGCCACAAGGAGGAGCGGGACGGTGACGTCGCCAAGGGCATGTACCACGTGCTGCTGCCCGACGGCCGCACCCAGAAGGTCGAGTACGTCGCCGACCAGGACGGCTACCGACCCGAGGTCAGC
This sequence comes from Frankliniella occidentalis, assembly GCF_000697945.3. Taxonomy (NCBI): domain Eukaryota; kingdom Metazoa; phylum Arthropoda; class Insecta; order Thysanoptera; family Thripidae; genus Frankliniella; species Frankliniella occidentalis. The sequence goes on along the minus strand of NW_026267256.1, from coordinate 613,727 downwards.
TACGAGGGCGGCGACCAGCTGGGCGACCAGCAGGGCGGCCAGCAGGGCGACCAACAAGGCTACGAGTACCCACAGCCCCAGGGCGCGGAGGGCCAAGGACAGCAGCCCGACGATCAGCAGGGTGCGCAGCAGGGTGACCAGGGCGCCGCTAACCTCGCCGGCCAGTCCGGACCCTACTATTGATCTCTGCGAGGTGCGCGAACCTGCGACGGCCTTCTTGGACATTTATGACGGCTCCTGCTTTAATTGTAATTCTAAAGGGAACTTTTTGTAAGTGTTCAGGAAGTGTGGGATTCAGTGAATGTCATGCTGATGATATTCACCGACGGAAAATGTACAAATTACCTGGTGCATCCGCGTGATCCCGCTCTAACCCAATCAACCATGGTTACCATACTCATTTGTCAAGTCTCTGGCCATTACTGTATTTATTGTTTAATTTATGTGATATTAACAAAGCTGAACCGATCTCGTACCTCATGTGTAGAACGGCCTGCGACAATAGTTTTTCAGGGCCCATTATATGAACGGGTTGCAACGATCATGAATAGGCTATGCATCTCGCGTATGAAGAATGTGATATATTTTTTTTTACTTTACTCTTTACCTCCCCGTGTCCCCCTACCCTGCGCGGCTTCCCGCGGCTTTGAGCTGTGTGATCGCTTTTCTGCTTTACTTTAATAAAAAGAAACTTGAAAAACGAAAGAAAAAACGTTGGTGTGATTTTCTCGAGTTTTCTCTACTAATATAACTTCCACGGATTTGCCAATAAACAATAATTCACACTATCCCTTATATTTACGAGCTTCCAGTCCTAGTCTATCGACAGAGTAGTAAAAGTGGCTTGCGAAGGGGAAGGAGGGGGGACGGTGGGGGAGGCGTTTGTCTCAAAATGACTTACTCAGCCCTGGCCATTGAAATACTCCAACACAAAGTCGATTTCCACAGCAGCCCCTTTTTCTTTTCTTCGGTGCCAAAAAAAGCACAAACACGCGAAAGGGAGAAAGAGAAAGAGAAAAAAAATACATAGCAGGTGACTGCGACACGACACAGTTGATTGTGCGTGGGGCTGGTCCGGGCCTCCGGCCTGGGCTCCTGGCTCGCAGCACGGGGCACGGGAACGTCCGAGGGGTCCGTAGCAGGCGGGCGCGAGGCAGCAGCAGCCCGGCGAACACGAACGACCAGCAGAAACTTTTCTTCCGCTCCTCCGCACCGAGCACTGTGTGCGTTTTGGGATTTCTAGCGCGAGCTGCTGCTGCGTCTACTGCCGCCGCCGCCGTGCTTTTGGGAAGGTCGCGCGGGTTTGACAAATAGCTGCATTATATATATTATATTTTTTTTTGCAACAAGGGCAGAAAGAACAATCGATCCGCCGAGGATGAATGGGCGGCCTTTTTATCAAGGCCTGCCAGGTACGGCAAAGCCCCCATAATTGCCTCTGGCGGACCTCCCGAATCTCACCCGCTTCTCCCCCCCCCCCTCCATCATCCTCTCTGCCCCGTGACCGCGCGCCGCCGCACGTCCTGCCTGATACACCCCACGGCGGGAAATCTCTTTCTTCCCCTTCTTTTCTCTCTACTACCCGGCATCTCCCCGCCGTCTCCTCCTCCTACCCCCCGATCGTCACTACAGACAGCACAGCCTCGAGGGGGTATTCACTTCGGATTTTCGTGTACAGACTACTCCGTATTACGGGTATTACGCGTATTACCGAATATTACTGGGTATTACAGGGTATTACCAGGTATTACCGAGTATTACCGAGTATTACCAAGTATTACCAGGTATTACTAGGTATTACAGCGTATTACCAGGTATTACAGTGTATTACTGATCATCTGAAAAAGGTTTTATCGAGTGCGCACATACATATCGAGGGGGTCCCGGCCTGGGTCTGACAGACTGCAAACGGGGACTCGAAATAAGCAAGAAACAATTGAAAAGAAAATCGCCTTTTCAGGATATGCCTGGAGCTTTAGATTCCCTACTGCGTGCGTACCTCATCGGCATCGGCTCATAAGAGTTTAGCCGGGCTATTTTTCGTGTGCTGCGCGGAGCGTTAGCGTATTAACGCACTGAGAAAAACTTGCTGTCTCGGCAAAAATCGTTGCTGAATGATTAGCAATTTACCTTTTCGCTATGTTAGCAAAAAATATGGCTAGCACCGCTTTGCTGAGACCACTGAAAAGCAGCGCTTTGCTAAGGCAGCTAAGCGATTCCTGTCTCAGCATTTTTTTGCTTATGTAGGCAAAAACATAACTGCTTATAATTTAAAAACGGTTGCAGTCGGTAATTTGACCTTATCTCTGAATATAAGTTTGCCTTGCTTATTATTAAGTTAAAAGATCATCAATGATCACGTCCAGGTTTTTGGCTCATATTTCTTTTTAGCTGGACAACATTAGAAAGTGACTTGCATTCTCAGATTCCTCGTGAAAATAGTTTTCACACGAGCTACTATGTAATAGGGTACAAATTGACCGCTACCATAACTTGGTTTACATTACCGACATTTTCGAGACGCGGGCCATTTCGGTAGCTCATTTGAAAGCTTATTATTTAACGAGGAATCTGAAAATGCTTTCCACTTTCCACTTTCCGATGATATCCGTCTGAAAGGAAATATTAGCCAGCAACCTTAACGTGAACATTGAGCAATGATTGCTGATATAAGCATACACAATAATGTACACAGTTGAGTTTTCAGAGTAAGAACTGAGCCTTAACAGCGGTGTAGAAAAGAACGACCTAGCCGCG
>NW_026267256.1:602916-604085 GCF_000697945.3 Frankliniella occidentalis | reverse complement strand
TGCGGTGGGGCGGGCGGGGTTAGGCGGGGCGTGGCGGGGCGTGGCGGGGCGGAAAAGGAATCCTAAGAACTCACCGCCTCAGCCGCCGCCGTCCAGGTTCGCGCGCGTGTGATGATGCCAAGAAGATAAATTGGTGACATATCTCAAATGTTTCCCAGCCCCCGCGTTCGCTGGGATGTGATTTAAACTACTTTCTGTCATCTCGACTTGGGAATGTGCTCCACATGTTCTCCCATCTAACGCTTTTCTTCTCTTCTGTGCGTCGCCGTTGTTTTTCTTCAGTTTCAGTGTGCCGCTATATTCTAGCATTTCATCTGAATGCGCCAACATTTAGCGTGTGTGGGAACGCGGCCAGTGGCTTTGAAGTGTGTCCCGAAAGGATTTTGCTGTTTCACCTTAACGAACGATTCCCCCGATTTCTTTTCACACACGATACCCCGCCGATGCTGAGAGTTACGACCTTGGAGCGAACCGCGCGCGGGTAGCGGGTGGAACTTGAACGTATTCATTGCGTCGCCTTGAGCTGCTCTTCGCACGGCGAAGCACCGCTGCTGCTGCTGCGGCAAGGACGGTGCGGCAGATCGGGAAGCCAAGTTGTTGCGAGTCCTCTTGCCTCTTGGTCTGTGTGGCACGCCCCCCCCCCCCCTGCTGGTGGGTGGATTTATAATTCTAATTACGCGGACCCTTGGAGAGGATTCGGCCGCGCCGCCGCCGCCGCCCTGCTCCTCGACTGCCGCCGGCCGGAGCCGGAGCCAGACGGAGCGCGAAATTGAACTCCGAAGACACTACCGCAGTCTCGAGACGTTTCACAGTTGTTGCGCCCTTGCGTGCGCGCGGCCGTAGCGTCGGCGGCACCCTCACCCTGTATATAGCTTCTTTGCCGCATGTCCCCCCCCCCTCTCTCTCTCTCTCTCTCTCTCTCTCTCTCTCCCAACTAAAACCCCTCTTGCTTTTCTCGCGCGGCACTAACAAACTATCTCGCCGCCGGTCGGTCTGTTTAAAGTTGTTTCGTGGGGCCCGCCCCGCCGGGCTGCAGAACGCGCGCGGCAATCGTGTTATTTCCTCGGAAGTGGGGCACTAATGCAGTCAGTGGCCATGCTGACTCCTCATCATCGCGGTGCGTTAGAGCTGCGAAATAATAATCAAAACGGTAACCCGGGGCGCCGGCG
>NW_026267256.1:598892-602441 GCF_000697945.3 Frankliniella occidentalis | reverse complement strand
GGGGGGGGGCAGCGGGGCAGGGCGTCGGGAGCGAGGGAGAGGCAGAGAGGGAGAGAGAGAATGGATCCCGGAATACGCCATTCCAGGCCCTATTTCGCAGAGAACGGGAAGTTGATCAATAATTTGATTTATTCCCGGTGGGCACAAAGGATCCAAATGAAAGCTAGGGCTGGCAGTGGCTGGCAGCCTCCACCCCTCCACCCACCCACCATGGACCAGTTGCCCGACAACTTTTTCTCCCTTTTCGCTGCCTGGTACCTCCTCGAGACGGCGCAGGGTGGGGGCCAGCAAGGCGGGTCTCGGGTCCGTTGGGCGCACTCCAAAGCCCTATTATAGTTTTCAAGACGACTAACCACAACGGTACGTCATTTTCCTCCTTGCCTGGCCTACCCCTTCCCCCGCCACACCGCACATTTCCTCTCTGCTTCCAGCGCCGCTCTTTTTCTCTATATCCACCGCCTGGGAGCCGGGGCCGGTCCCCTGGAGAGAGCCGGTGGAGGCACCCGCGAGTCAACACTTTGGCTGACCTTAGCAAGTTTTGCATTCTCCGTGCTTTATGACTCCTAACTTTTACGTCTCGGGCGCGGTAGGCAGCTGTTCAGGACATATATTTTTCGGCACGGCGGCCGGGCTAGAATGGCGAATCCTCAGCATCCTTCAGGCAGCGAAGTGTGAACCCCCACGAACGCCCTGCTATAATTATAATTAAACCAACAACAATGACAATAACAACAACAACAACAACAACAACAACAACAAGTAGCCTCTTGGTTCCTTTAAAGTTTGAAGATGGATTCAGGAGTTCACAAGATGCGAGCGTGATTTTCACGCCGCTAGCGTGAAAAGAGTTGTTTTGGTTAGCAGTTGACTTTATGCGACAGCCAATAACAGGCCGACGTGGGGCTATGCCATTATTTTCAGCTGAATCAGCTTCGGAGCTAGCGTGATTTTCACGCAAGCGTCTGCTAGCAGCGTGATTTCCACGCAAGTTCGAAGGGGCACTTGGGAGATATTCGAGAATGTGCACTTTCGAACTTGCGTGAAAATCACGCTGCTAGCAGACGCCTGCGTGAAAATCACACCGGAGGCGTGAAAATCACGCTGCTAGCAGACGCTAGCGTGAAAATCACGCCGGAAGCGTGAAAAATCACGCTAGCTCCAAAGCTGATTCAGCTGAAAATAATGGCATAGCCGCACGGCGGCCTGTTATTGGCTGTCGCATAAAGTTAACTGCTAACCAAAACAACTCTTTTCACGCTAGCGGCGTGAAAATCACGCTCGCATCTTGTGAACTCTGAATCCATCTTTAAGGAACGTCACAGCGAAATGAACCTATCCTAGAAATACTGAGCGCGAGCTGACGATGGCATCTGCCTTGCGGATGCAGTATAGGGGTAGCGAGTTTGAATTGGTGACGTCGAGAGCGAGAGAGAGGGAGAGAGGGAGAGGGAGAGAGGTGGGGGGGGGGGCGAAGAAGGTAGACATTGACGCACGGGCACACCAGCACGTGGAGCACCGTACCGTAAGGTGAGGTGGAGAGAACGTTCGGAAAAGAGAGAGGAGATGTCAGAGAGTGAGACGGGCAGACGGACAGTTTCAATCGGTGAGGAGGGGGAGAGGGGCCGGGTGTGTTTCTCTGTGTTCCGCCAGGGTGGCGGAGGGGAGGGAGGGGGGTTGCAGCGCCAGGACTCTACACACACGGCTGCACCCTCGCCTTCCACCCCGCCGAGCCACGCCAGGCACGCCACGCCACGCCACGCCACGGAGTTGGTCACACGCGGGCTTGAAAGGGAGCAGCCAGCGGCGGCCTCTGGCGTCGGCGTCGTTGTACGGCGGAGAAAGAAAGAGGGAAAAAAAGACCCTCTCGAGTCTGTCTGTCTCTCCCTCTCTCCCTTTAAAAACCGGGTTATAAAAAGTTGGCCAGGCCTGGACTAGGGCTGTTAAGCCAAACATTCTCTGCCAACTGCCGCGGTGCGGCGCGCGGGAGCTCGGCAAGGGGGCGCGGCGCCGTGGCCTGTGCAAGACGTATTGGCCGAACTCGGCTCCTTGGCACAGCTGCTCGCTGCGCGCGCGCGGCCCGAAGTCGCGGCGACGCTTGGAGAGAAAGAGAGAGAGAGAGAGAAAGAGGGGAGGAGGGAGGGAGAAAAGCGGCGGGGCTGTGCGGGGCGCGGCGGCAGCAGCTTGGACAGCAGAATCCCCCGGCTCTGCCGCTTGGGCCGTCGCCGTCAAGCCGGAGAGACTGGAAATCAATTATTGCTGCCATCCCCCGAAATGAAGAGAAAGGCGGGGGCCTGGGCCTGAACGGTTGGGGGAGAGGGGGGGGGGCGTTGAGCGGGAATAATCCTCGCCGTGACAGGTGGGCTCCCGCTCGCTAAGGGCGCGAAATCCGCGAGTTTTGAATGGCGCGCGGTGAAGCGCGTCGTGGAGAAGCAGCTCGAGCGGCCGCTATCGGCGAGGTGTGCGGCCGCCTGCTGGTCCGTCCCCAGGCCCCGTGCGGTGCGGTGCGGTGCGGTGCGGTGCGGTGGGGGCCGCCAATTGGATTCCATACTTTATCCCTAACGTGCGCGCCGAGAGTCCCATGTGTGAGAGCGGACGGGGGGGATAAGAAGATGGCCCCTGGGCTGGGCTGCTGGGATTAGCCCGCCCTCCTGGTTCCCTAGAGCCGCCCCAGCTGCTGCTGCCGCTGCTGCTGGCCACTAGCCCCTCTGCTCCGCGCAGAGTTCAGCGATGAGCCCGACCCACCCGGGCCGGTGGTGTAGCCCCTAGACGCCACGCTCGTGCACCACCGCCGCCCCCGGCTGACTCCTCAGAGGCCCCTCCGGGCCCCTCGCTCACTGGCGGATGAGCGCTACTACTACAGCGGGATCAGGCTCGTGGAACAGAACAAGTAAAGTCGTGCGGCGCTGCTGCTGCTGCTGCCTCCTCCATAACCTGTTTTATTTGTGCCGGACTGCTTGCTCCTGCGTTGCAGCGCAGTCTTTGTCGGGAGCGGGCGCCTGGGTGGGTGGGGTCTGTAAATCACAAGAGTTTGTGTTGTGATCCCGGCTGCTCGTGAGCCGTTGCTCCGCCTCGCTCCAATGCTCCCTTTGACCCCGCCACCATCACCACCACCACCACCCGCGCACCCTGCTGCCGACGCGGCCATAGCTCCCCGACCTGCGCAGCACAGCAGCAGCAGCAGCAGCACCTGATTAGCTGAATAAATGTTTCTAATGAAGATAAACAATCGATGGGTAATAATTCTCGCTGCGCCTTTACGGGGGGCTGCTCTCAGCCCGGCCGCGCCCCCTGCAGAGAGAACAAGCACTCGTCGGGCAATTAAGGTGCATTTAGCATCCGTCATCCCGCTGCCGCCGCCACCCCTCCCCCTAGTTATGCCCCTAACTCTTCTTCTTTCGCCAAGTTCTCACGACCACGGCCAAGCCCTCCCATCGCCGTGTGGCACATTTAGGTTGGCGAGGAAGAGAAAGAGGGTCGGGGTGGTGGTGGTGGTGGGGGGGCTGTCCCTCCCCTCTCTTTCTCTCCTCCGGAAATCGAGAGGCCGACAAC
>NW_026267256.1:591993-598842 GCF_000697945.3 Frankliniella occidentalis | reverse complement strand
GCAAGCTTTTTACAGTGAAGCTGTAAAGGCTAATATCTTATTGCTTATAATTAGCTAATCGAGCTTATATTCTGAGCTACTGCAAAATTAGCAAAAACATTCTGCTATTTTAGGCAATTCTGTGTGTCTGTGTGTGTGTGTGTGTGTGCATGTGTGGGGGTGTGGGGGTGTGGGGGTGTTTCGACTTGAGTCAACCAGGCTAAGCTAACTGAAAGCACATGAATTGAATGACAGTGATTATTCTTCATTGGTTTTGAACGAAACACGTTTTGTATCAACTACTACTTTCATCGATGTCTCGGCTTCATTTTGCTAACGTCAATTGGTCGCCTATAAAGAAATCTATACGTCCCGTCTTGTCATCATACATTGCTGTTTTGTAGGACAACTGATTTTGTACCGTTCTGGCTAAGTGAGGTTCAGCAGTGGTACACGGTATTACAGGGTATTACAGCGTATTACCGGGTATTACAGCGTATTACCGGGTATTACAGCGTATTACCGGGTATTACTGCGTATTACCGGGTATTACTGCGTATTACAGGGTATTACTGCGTATTACAAGGTATTACCGGGTATTACTCAGTATTACAGGGTATTACAGTCATCGTGTACAGGGTATTACTGAAGTGAATACCCCCTCGCACAGCCTGGAGCATCTGACCGCCATGGGAACGCCGCCGGGCCGCTAACGGCGCCATGCGACCAACAGGTAGTGGAACAGCCATCACCTTGTAGGAGACAAGCCCGCGGCCGCGAGGCAAGCTGGAAATCGCGGTGGAGAGAGATATATCTCTGGAAAGACTGGTGTGACAGAAGAAGGGAAGGCAGCTCCGGCCAGCGCTCGTTGCTGACCTCTGTGCCGGCCCCCCTCTGCTGTGCCTCCTGACCCTGCGGGCCTGGCGGGCAGCCCCCCAGGAGGGCGGCCCCTAGGGGTGCAGCCGGCGCTCCCACGGGACGGGAGGCCAGAGCAGCGGAGTGGAGGGTAGGGCAGGGCAGGCCGCTGTGGACAACAAACACCACACGGCTACCTGCGAACACCGCGCACCACAGTCCATGGACCTGTGTGGGCGGGGCGGGGCGGGGCGGGGGGCTCTGCAGCTCCAACCGCACCACGCCACGCCACGCGGGGCGGGGCGCGCGCTATGGGCCCAGTGAGTGTGCGGTAATACGATTATACGCCGGTTGCCAGCACTCCCACACGGTCACACAGCGGCGCGGCGCGGGGAGGAAGGGAGGGAAGGGGAAGGGGGCAGTGGGGTATGTATTATTCCTAACCCAGCACATTTGCCACGTTTGCAAAATCGACGCGCGCGGAAAGTCAGGGTGGCGCTTGGCGCCCCGCCCCCGTGTCTGTTTGGGGGGTGCGCCGCCCGCGCCTCCGCGCCGATGCGCTGCGCCGCTGCAGCTCACGCGACCCGGACAAAAGTTTTCACTGAAAACGTATCCAAATAATAGCCGGAACAAAACTTGTGCGGGCCGCGTGGCGGCGTGGTGTTCTCGGGGTGTTCTTTGGAACGCCACGATGACTGTTTGCTTGTATTTATCCCTCGCGCGCGCGATATTGAAACCGAAAAAGTTTTGGCGCGCCGGCGGCCCGCAGGGAGACCAGGAGGGCGAGGTCGAGGGCGCGGGCCACACGGGACGCGCACCAACCAACCAACCAGGCGCGGCCACTTTTATTTTGAAACCAAAGAGAACAGAATGTTTTATTGTTGTTATATTGTTTCGCGTTTCGTTTGGCTAAAACAAGTGGTGCGACGCGCAGACCGCAAATGACCACAACAGTGTGGCTTGCCCTCTCCTCCTATACACCTACATGTGGCCGCCCAACGGAGAGCGCGGCGCCCTTTGTGTGTGCGCGTTTGAATTGCGCTTCATGCAAGGGGGTAACAACTGCGAACTTTCATATGTCCACACTACTCCCCTCGCTACCTCCCTGTTACGCTGTACGACGGTTCTTGCTCCCAACCATTTTAGAACATATTTTACTTTTTTCCGTTTTACATCACGCGTTATTCGCGGCGTTTTTCAGAAAATCGTCATTTTTTGGGGCTATCTTACCGAGAAATGAGGGTCATAACCACATTTGTTTGAGGGACTACCCCAAAATCTGAGGAGTTTTTCTCAAATGATGTAAGTGCCTCAAAGTTTATCCCTTCTACTTGAAGAAATGAGACATTGTTTCATCCGTATAATGCGTGAGAGTTGTACCATCAGGTTTACAGACTATATTACGCGATTCTCGAGAGTTTGCGTTCCATTTTTCTAGGATGTATCAACAGTTAAATAATTAACGCGCTGTGCACTAATGGCACCGATCGCGCCGGGGACGGCCGGGCTCTGTATGGGGCAACACTTTCTTCTCTCCCGCGTGACGCACTCGCTCGCCGGCCCATTGTGTGATACACATACTCCAACGCGAGCGAGGACGCCCGTCGCGCGGCCCGCGGTGCGTCTTGCCGGAGGGGCGGGGGCGGGGCTGAGCGATGGAGTATAAATACTCGGGGAGAGGTTCGATGGCGTATCATTTTGGTGGCCCGACCCTTCCAAGCAACACCAGCAGCAGCAGCAGCAGCAGCAAGGACCGTCACCCTCGCAGTCCTCCTGAACCTGCCAGCGCCGAAGAACACCATGGCCAGGACGATCCTGACGGTAAGGTGTACATTGCGTCACAAACGTAGTCCCTCCTCTATCTCTCTCTCTCACCCTCTCCCTTCGCAATAAGACATAAGACCTGTACCTTCACCATAACGTGGCACTTATGCGGCTTCTTCAGGCACTGTTGCTTGTGGCGGCGATCGGCGCGGCGTTGGCGCGGCCCGAGCCACCAAGCGGCGCCTCGTACCCCTACCCCCGCGACGACCCTCAGCAGCGGCGGCCACACCGCCCACAGCAGCACCACCAGCACCACGGCCAGGACGGCGACGAGCAGCCCGCCGAGCAGTACGGCGCGCCGCCCAGAGGCATGACGACGTACAGGTCGAGCCCGATCGGCTCTCAGCAACAGCGACCTGGGGCGAGCAACGGCAGGTGAGCGAGCAAAAGTACTTTTAATGTTTGTGAGCTGTGTAGAGAGGTTTTAAAAGAATCAAGGACAGGGGTCTCAGACACGCGGCCCGCGGGCCGCAAGGGCCGCACTGGAGACAGATGGAGCTATGTGATCGCAGTGAGTGCGAGTGAGAGGTCCGACTCGTGCGGCTCGCGTGACGTCACAGTCTGAGACCCCTGATCAAGGAGGTGTGTGAACGAAAGGAACAGAACGCCGGGTAGTTAGGCAATCCATTGTGCAGTCACAGCGGAGCTGAGCGGGAGGCCTACCCTTTGGTCAGCAGGGGTCCGCCCAGACGTGTTGGTGTGCTTTTGGATGGTTACCGGTTTCGTTGTAGAGACATTATAGGCGGATTCACCCGGGGATTCGTTTCTCCTTGCTCCTAATAATCCACTCTGCCCCGCCCACAGGTATCTCCCTCCCGCAGGAGTCAGCGGTGGCGGCGCTCCTCGCGGCCGTTCTGGCCCCTCCCCGTCGGGCCGCCAGCAGAAACCTGGTCGCCACGGCCAGCAGGGCTCCTACGGTCAACGGGCTTCACAGGGACCTGTCTCAGGACGCGGCCAGTTCGGCGGACAAGCGGCCGGCCTCTACGGCATGGCGAGGATGGACTACCACGACGAGGATCACCATCACGCCGCCGGCAACAGCCTCGGTTCCGGGGCCACCTCCTCCGCTGGATATGAATCGGGCGCCAACGGCCCCTCTGGATATGAATCGGGCACCAACGGTCCCTCTGGATATGAATCGAGCGCCAACGGTCCCTCTGGATATGAATCGGGTGCCAACGGCCCCTCTGGATATGAATCGGGCGCCAATGGTCCCTCTGGATATGAATCAGGCGCCAACGGTCTCTCTGGATATGAATCGAGTGCCAACGGCCACTCTGGATCTGGATATAAAACTGGTGCCAACGGTCAGTTTGGATCCGGATACGATTCAGGCGCTAACCGTCACTCCGGAGGTGGATACGAATCGGGGGCCGGCAGTCAGTCAGTCTCTGGCTATGGGTCGGGCGCCAACGGCTACCCTCGATCTGGATATAAATCGGGAACCAACGGTCACCACTCGGGTTCTGGATCCAACTCCAACGGTTACGGATCGGGGCAGTTTAGGTCCGGCAATGGTCATGGCCAGAGCCAAGGTCACGAAAAGCAGGGTCTCGGCCACGCCCAGGGCCACGGCCAGCAGACCCGCGGTCAGGGTGCTTTCCGCGGTCAGTCACGCCAGGCTGCCCCCCGCGACATGTACGGCCCTCCCAACGGCTACCCGGTGGCCTTCGGCAACCACGGCAACCAGGATGACGACGACATGTCGGTGAGTCCCCTGCGTTTCATTTCTTGTTCATTGTGATGCTCAACACATTTTTATGACAACCGGTGCCTTCGTCACTTCAGGAGGACGCCATGTACCAGTTCGAGTACAGCGTGGGCGACGACCAGCAGCAGCAGCAGCAGGGCAGCCACCGCGGACAGCAGGACGACGACAGCGACGTGCCCCAGTTCGGCCAGCACGAGGAGCGCGACGGCGAGCTGACCCGCGGCAGCTACCACGTCCTGCTCCCGGACGGCCGCCTGCAGCGCGTCGACTACGAGGCCGACGAGCGCGGCTTCCGACCCACCGTCAGCTTCGAGCAGCAGGACCCGAGCCAGCGAGGGGGAGCCGGCGGCGGACCTTACTAGGGGCCTAACTCACGCGCCCCGCCACGCCACGCCGCCCGCAGAACCAAGGAACTATTCGGGCGCACACATTCCTCACGGGGAGCATATCGTGCATGCCCCTCTGGTGAGGCGGGTCCAGTGAGGGGGAGGGGCGCCCTCGGGGGCGAGCATGGCGGCGCCCTGCTCAGCGTGCCCAGCACGTCAGCGGTGTGTGCGGGACGTGCGGGCCTGCCGCGGGGCGGGGCGCAGCGGGGCGCGGGGCATTCTTTGAGGCCCCCACGCCATGCCACACCGCGCCGCGCTCGCAGGCGCCTCCGCGGTCGCACAGGGCGCGCCTGCCTGCCTATGGTACCTCTCCCTCCTCCTGCCCTTCTCTGGAGGGGACCATAGTCGTCGTCGCCGCCGCTGCCGACGCGCCCGAGCGAACGTTGCGGTCGGATCACCCTGCACGACTTCATCTTCATCACCACCACCACCACTATCATGGTCATTGCCGTCGTGTGCAGCCACTGTAGTCGTAGTCATTTGTGTGTATGTGTGAGAATGAGTGTGTGTATCCCTGACCTTTATGTGTATCATAGTGTTTGATGATGCGTGCGTCTGGCTCGCCAAAAGCACGCTAATTTATTTTTCATTCGCTTTCTGATGGGGAGAGCCGTTCTCTCGTTCATCTCTTCATATCTCGACCCCCCATCTCGTATCTGCTAGAGAGAGAGAGACAGAGAGGGGGGGGGGGGATATAGAGATAGAGGGAGAGACGGGCAGTCTCGGTAGAAGAGCGACGATTATTTCCCCACCAGAGCAATAAAACTGCGCCCGTGCCGCGCTGCCGCATCGCATCGCCATTTCGTTCTTATTTACGTCCCTCCAGTCGTCCCGACCCAACGGCCGCTGCACCTCAGAGAGGGCCGCGTAAAGATCAATCGAGCTCGTGTGTGTTTACGCAAAAGACAAGAACGCAAGCGCAACACTCTAGTCTTCAAAAAAAAATCTACAGTATTAACTCTAGTAGTTGTACAAGCCGTTAATTCGAATGACAGGTTTAATCTGTGCAAGACGACTGTAGGCTGCAGTCCATCCTGCAGTTTGCAATGAATACAAATTCTTACCGTTAACAGTACAGCCCGGTATTTTACAATTTATCTGCATCGAAAACCACTCACAGTATAAAGAACCCACAGTACAGAAAGTCTCCATTTACCGCTTTATCGCTACTGTTTTATTGCAGGACTCTTCCCTTGATCACTTAAGTCATTCTACTTTGTTGGCGTGGCTTTGAGCAGTGGAGAGGCAGGCAGGGGCGGAGGTAGGCGGTCCCGGCAGACACGGGAGTGCGGTGGGTTGCCTATCGCCGGCTCGACGGGCGCTCCGTGGCGCTGCGCGAGAGTCGGTCAGTCCCCCTCGCGTCCTCGTCCTCCTCTCATGTCTTTCTCCATCTCCCCCACTTTCTCCTCCTCCGGGTCCTCCCGGGGTGCACGCCACCGCCAAGCGAAGAGGAGCAGAAGGTTAAACTTATATTGTTTCGCAAAGGAGATTTTTATTCCCCAGGCCGGAGCTGGGCCGTGCAGAACTCCGCTAAGATATGGTAGTGCGGGGGGCGGCGGCGCGCAATCCGGGCACACCAACTTCTTACTCGAGGGGGTCGCTGTACCTCCCCCTCCACACACACAATCACACACACACACACACACACACACACACACACACACACACACACGCTCACACACGCCGCTCTGGAGCGGCAGAGACAAGGCGCCCCGTTGTGTGTGTGGGAGGGGGGGGGGGAGGAGCGGAGAAATGCTGGAACAATGAAAAACTTGGCCGACTGACTCTGTCTGCACCATTTTTCATACGGGGCTGATTTATTCGATGCTAGAGAAGTCTTGGACGGCGAGCACCAGCAAAACGCGCGCGTCCTGGATGCCATACCAGCAGTTTCATGACGTGCGGGGCGTGGCGGGGCATGGTGCGGTGGGGCGGGCGGGGGTAGGCGGGGCCTGGCCAGAGCTGGGGAGAGGGAAAAGGAAACCGAAGAACTGACCCGCTCAGCCGCCGCCGTCCAGGTTCGCGCGCGTGTGATGATGCCAAGAAGATAAATTGGTGACATATCTCAAATGTTTCCCAGCCCCCGCGTTCGCT
>NW_026267256.1:575446-585483 GCF_000697945.3 Frankliniella occidentalis | reverse complement strand
CCCTCCCCCCCGTTCCTGCCGCCCCCAGCAGCGTCACACCCCCGAGTGGCGGTGACACAGTGATTGGACAGGTAGCGCGTGACGCGCCGTGATCTCCATGGCTTTCTCCTCCTCCTGCCTCTCCCCTCCCCCTCCCCTCCTCGCTCCTTCATCAGACGTCCTCCTCCGATCCGCACCCTTTCACGGCACTCTGACGTCCTCCTTGAATGCGCGGGAGGGTGGAGGACGCCAAAGCGGCTTGATAATTTGATAATTTGATTGCCGCCACCAGATTGCAAGAGCTCTGTGTCCGCTTTCTCACCCCCCACCCCCACCCCCCTCTCTCTCTCTCCCTCCTTCTCCACCACCCCATGCTTCCGCTGTCTCCCCTTTGCTTTCTCTCTGCGTCGCCTGCTATGCTCGTCGCGGGATTCTTTCCCTTGTCACAGTGCGGACAGGGAATGTGTGCGAATACCGAGGGGGCAATAACTCCGGGAATCATGTGTACACCTGCCTGAGAATCATCAGGATAAAAATTAATCGAAGTCAACAGAAATCGCTTAACCTAAGCGAAAAACTAGTGGAACTGGTACAAATTAGTCGAAATGAGCGATTTCTACCACTAGAAAACCTAAGAAATAAATATAAGCGGACGGGAATCAATGGGAATAAAGTATTTCAGGAATCATGTGTGTACACATCAAAAGAGAGTTGTTGCCCCCTTCGGCGAATACTGACACCAACAGAAACAGAGGACAACACTCGTTACTTTTCCCCGAGCCACCTGCTGATTGCTGAATGCGATGTGGGGGTACTTTTACAACGGGGACATGCCGCATATTTCTCGCCGAGGGAGGTGTACCTTGAGGGTGCCGAGGTACCTCACTGTCATTATCATCGAACGGTCGCGTTGTCGGTACCCTTCCCCCTCCGCGCCAGCCCCGTCAGCCCGACCCGCTCCTCCATCACTGCCTGGCGGGGTCAAATGATCCGTTGCGAAAGCTAAATAATTATCGGTGCCAACCATGTAACAAAGCACCGCCGCGCGCCCGCCTCCTCGAGCGGCTGCCGCAACCCCCCGGGACATTTGCGCCGGCGGGGCGGCAGGGCGCTTAACACGAACAATTAAGGTGGTGGTTCCTGTCGGCTTTTGAAACGGGAGTGAAAAAGAGACAATCTATCTATGCGCCCACCTAGCAGCAGGTATGACAAAGTTTTATGGTCGAGGACTTCACACTGTTAAAGTCTAACGAAGAAAAATGCCAAATCCTTCGTAATACAAAGGATTTGGAAGCTTCGTACGTAGCAAATCCTTCGTAGGTATCTTCGTAAGGTTTTAACTGTGCAACGCTAAGAAGAGGAGACAGATGCCCCAACGTTAGAGAGTGTTAAATACGGAAACCAGACACATTGCACAGCAATATTTCGATTAGGATGGATAATTTACAGACAAACAGAATTAAGCTTTTCGGGTCAAAGGCAGCCAGAACATTTAGGCGAACAGACAGGCAGAAGCAAAACATTAGTGATCACTCGAGAAATATGAATGGTCCTCCGCTGGCGCAGTGTGAATTTTCCAGCGGCTCCCTTAAACGGGTCCGTGGTCCGTGAGAATAGGAGGCGGACGGCCATCGCGGGCCGCAGGGTTTGTGCAGCGAGCCCACCACGGACGCCACGCCCGCAGCCGGTGGGGCTCCTCGGCAAAGAAACACACGACGGTGGGGCGAAAAGAGGGGGCAGCGGGGGGCGGTGGAGGGTGGATATTAAATTCCTTACGGAGGGGCCGGGGAAAATTCCACGCCCGCCCGGCCTCGAGCGGGTACCAGCCGAGCCTGCCAGCCGAACGAGCACCACACATCCCATCGCCCCTCTCACTCGCTCACTCTTCTCCTCCAGAGCTCCCACACCGAGGCTCCCACGACGACAAGGGTCTGCGACCGAGGCAACCGTGGCCCTTGCCATGGCCAACGGAGATCGAGAAACCCGCTGGGGGGCCCTCCTGTGACGGACGGACCGGCCTCGCGGCGTTCGAAGCAACCTGCCGAGCGTGTGGCATGCTGCTGGGGCTGGGCTGGATCGGGCCGGTCGGAGGAGGCGGCCTGCAATATTGATACAGCGGGCCGCGGGCCGGGACGTGCACGTCAAGACGGCCAGGAGGAGGAGGAGGTCGGCTGGGGGCCGCGGCACGAGGCAGCAGGGGATCAGGGAATGAAGAGAAGGACAGCGACAGCAAACATGCAGGGAGGGCCGCCAGCCGCACAGCAGGAGTCTCGGACGGGGCATATCGGGGGGTTGAGGCTGCTGGAGAGGCCCGGGCCAGGACCGGGTAGCGGGGGCAGCGCCCGGGCGTCCGATCCGCTCTCGGCCGTCTTTTTTGTGGATCCACGAACCAGAAAGCTCTCCCACCGCGCTAGTGTGTGTGTTCGTTTTGGTGGCTTGCCCCTCCTGCCCCTCCTCCATGAGCCCCCGAGCTCATCTCACCCCCCCCTTCTCTTCCCCTCCCTAGAGCATGTTATGTGTGGTGGATCCGCCCCTGGCTTGTTACGTGTGGCCAATTATTCGTGGGGTGTATAACATTGCATCGACAGGGCCGCCACGCCCGGCCTGTTCGGCTGCGGCTGAGCCCCTCACTCCCCTTCTCTCTCTCTCTCTCTCTCTCTCCCCGCCCCCGGGCGAACACGCGCGTGCGACAAGGAGCGCGAACACGACTCGGCCGGTCGGCGCCCTGCTGCTGCTGCTGCTGCTGCTGCTGCTGCTGCTGCTGAGAGAGGAATGTATGGCCCAGCAATTTCCCTGCGGCCTGCGGCTGGCCGTGTGCGGCGGGGTGCCACGCGGCGACCAGACCATGGACTGCGCCCCGCCCCGCCCCGCCTCACCCCGCCCCGCCCCGCCTCACCCTGCGGCACCTCACCCCACCCCGCCCCGCCCCGCCTCACCCCACCCCGCTCCCTCATTACTCGAGTGATTGAGAGGCAGGGCCAGGGCGCGTTGCCTAGCGTGGGACGTGGGAAAGCCTCATATGCCGCCCGAAGTAAAATAATTCGACTTTCATCGTTGGTTGTGGTCGTGAAAAAATTGACGAAAACCTCAAGCAACATGCGATCGTTATTAAACGCCAAGTTGACAAGTTTTGCGAGCTGTGTGGCTGTGAGGTGACGTTTATAAACGCGCAATGACTGACCCGGGCCGAGGAGATAAAGCCTCGGGGGCGTGACAGTGAGGTATACCCGGGGCCCCGAGACTGACCAGCTCACCGCTCACCGCCACCCCGGCCCCGGCCCGGGCCCCGGCCCCGCTGGGTTAGGTATCCTTTCACACCCACTTGCGGATAAATCTTGGGGCGCCGCTGTGCGCTACGCTGCGCAGCGCTTGGCGAAGACTGATGGATGGCCGGGCGATTACCGACCAGCGTCGTTGGGCCGGCGCCGAGCCATAGGCGCCATTGTGTGGCAGCGATAGGCGCCGGCGCCTATGGGGCCCGACGCGACCCCAGGCCGACCCCTGGGAGGGACGCGGTCAAATGGTCGTAAAAATAACAAGATTTATTTTTTCGAAAACGAAAGCGTGAGCGATGGCACTTTATACATATAGTATGGATCTATAGGGGGCGAGGGGGCCTCAGTCTGCAGGATCAAAGACTCTAGCAAGACGCCACCAGGTTTTGCGCCGCAGTGTTCCATCACTAGAGTAGTTAAGGATCATCCAGAAACAACGGCCATCATTCGCCGATGCGAACATGCCCACCAGCCAAAATCGGCCAAATAATGCTGACTCTTCTAGCGCCTGATAGGTAGGCAACATCTTGCATGCAGGGCGTGCGTGCACTGCGGGGTGGCCTACCTCGAGTCTCGCAGGCGCCGAGCTCCCGTTATTATTTGTCGAATGAATCTCAGAAAAAGCGGACGTACTTTCCAGTCGATCTCTTAGAGAGTAAGTATAAGCATATAGCAATGCACCAAATGTATGTGTTTTTTTCGCGAAGGCCAGTCAGGACTGCAAAACTCATGTGCGTTATGAGATTTTTTACTTTTAACAACTTTTGACCTGCAGTGTATCTCTTTGATAGGCATTTTAAACGAATTTTCATAGAAGAATTGAACTCTTATTAAAATAAAGATCAAAAATATTGAAAACTTTCCAAAAGATAAAGGCCAAAAAGGAATTCAAATGATATGATATGCCACCCCGTGTCGCGGAAGTGTCATATCTCTACTCGGGCTCTATCGTGTTTGGAAGCCTCGAGCGACCGCGGCCGCCCGGTAGGTAGGCAAAGAGGATGCGTCAGAGCGCAGTTGGCGGACTACCGCGGCCGTGCCGCAGGCGAGAGGCGCGCGTCTCAAGCATCTCGTTATTTTCAATTCAGAAAAAAAGAAAAAGAAAATACGTACACACGAATCGTCACGAAGGTAAATAAGAAAGCTGTTTTTGCTGTTTGTGAAATATGCGCTACGTCGGAGCTTGCGGTGCTTTATGGGGATTGAAGGGAAGGGTGAAGATACGATGCGCTGTCACTCAACACACACACACACACTCTCTCTCTCTCTCTCTCTCTCTCTCTCTCTCTCTCTCTCTCTCTCTCTCTCTCTCGTCTGCGCTGTAGCTCTCGTGATTTGTGGTCAAAAACAGCAGAAAAAAGTGTCAGTTGTGGAACGCGAGCGAGTTGTTCTAGTAATGAACAAGCGACGTATGCCGCTCTCGTTTTGCATTACTTAAAAGGTGTGTCCAATTATAATCCTGCTTTTCTCGCGCGCTGATGGTGACGTTGCCCTCTCCACCTCCTCCGCATCTGCATCACAAAGCGAATACGGACACGAATGGAAAGAACATTTTGCATGACTCCCTCTGTCTAGAGTGTCGTGCGAACCCAGCAGCCCCAACTCTGATGAAAGAGTATGTTTCATGTTTGTGGTTTGAGGCCAAAACGATTTTTTCTCGGAATACGAGGAGGTAAAATCCGCATTCGGCTGCAGGCCGAAACTTTTAACCACCTGTGTGACTCCAATTTTCACTGGAAGTCACTCAACTACACAATAACGAACAAAATGGTTTTTTGGAAGCAGAGCTTCATCAGCAGACCGCAATTGAATTGAGTTGTTGTATGGTCAAACTGCCTGACGCTTTGCCATGCCTGCTCCGGAGGCTGTGATGCCTAACATAATTGCCTCGTGCGCACTGCTCGTAGACAAGTCGTATGCTTTTTGCCTACTTCAAGGTTGGATTGAAGTTGCCTACCCTGTTTGTCAAGGAAAGTGAGCCTGGGGGGGCCCGGGTTCCTGGGCGGCCCGGGGCGCCCGTCCGGACCAGAGATGCCGCCCATTCCCCAACCCCAACAATATTTGGCGGAAAGTTCCGGTCCGACCGTCCGTCCGTATGCGTTACGCCCCCGCTCTGATTGGGCTGCCTCTGCCCCCCTCCCCCTCCCTCCCTCCCCTCGGGACGAGAAAAGTTTATACCGGATTCGACACAGTCCACCTCCCTCCCTTCGCAGCAAATCGCCATCTGCGCCGGAGAGTTACACAGCTGGCGGGCCCTGGCGGGCCGGCGCGGCGGGCGGCGTCACCTCCCAACCACATATAAATGACTTTTCTGTTTGTCCTCGGCGGACTGCTGCAGGGGGTTGGGGCGACTGTCGGAGCGAAGGGGGTGCGCCGAGCGGCAGCCCCAGTCGTCACTTTGGACAGTTTTCGTCGCCACTTTGGCAGCCGCTACGGTCAACTCATCGGGGGTTGGCTGGGAGAGGCAAAGAGGTGAGGGTGACAGAAAGTGGGGTGGGGAGGGTGCGGGTAGCAAGAAAGAGTGGATGGTTTTGTCCAGAATACGACGTTAGGAGCTTTTCAAAAATAAACCAAAGAAAACAAACAACGGACAGTGAACTTTTATCGGTGAACTGGAGGTGCACATGAGGTATAGCTAAAGGGTTTCGGACATCACTATTGTCATTCTCATGACCAATGGAAAAAATAGCTCCAACTGTGAGGACAACTCTGCAAATCTAACTGTATAACAACTTGACAGTTTAAACTGCAAAACTAAAAGTTTTGCAGTTTAAACTGCAAAACTAAAAGTCTTACAGTTTAAACTGCAAAACTGGAAAGTTCTACAGTTTAAACTGCAAGACTGTGTAGTTCAACAGTTTAAACTGCACAACTGCATAGGGCTAGTTTGACAGTTCAAACTGTTGAACTACATAGTCTTGCAGTTTAAACTGTAGAACTTTCCAGTTTTACAGTTTAAACTGTAAGACTTATAGTTTTGCAGTTTAAACTGCAAAACTTTTTGTTTTGCAGTTTAAACTGTCAAGTTGTTATACAGTTAGATTTGCAGAGAACAGCGGCAATTATTTTCCGGACGTGTCCGTACCCTAAATTTAGTTCTACGGTCGAAGCAAAACGGTTGTTGCGTACCTCATTTCTGGGTTACGGAGAAATGTATCACGTCGGATATAAGTGTCTATTATTTTCCAGACGCGTCCGCATTAAAAATTTAGTTACATTGTCCAACTCTAACTCAAACGGTTCATCCGCACCTCGTTTCGGAAGTATGCTGTAACGATGTCCGTTGCCAATCCCTTAGTATCAGATGATTTTTTACAGTGTCGCCTATCAAGGGAACTCATCTAAGTGTTAGTCCCCGATTTTGTTTCGCCTTGGAGGTTTTGTATAGTGACCGTATTCGAAACGATTGGCAATGAAAATTCGTGCCCAATTTCATATTCGTATTTTTAGGGGACATCCATTTCCTCCAGAAATGACTAAAAAAAGCATTTTTCTGAAAAAACCAAAAATGACCGAGAGCTTGTATTTGTATTTGGCCTTAAATCGACTTTTTAAAACTGAATACATACAAGCTGTGGATAATTTTTGGATTTTTCAGAAAAAATGTTTTTTTTAGTCATTTTTGGAGAAAGTGGATTTCCCCTATAAAATTAAATATGAAATTGGGCACGAATTGTCATTGCCAATCGTTTTGTATACGTTCACAATACAAAACCCCCAAGGCGGAACAAAATCGGGGACTAACACAAGTTCCCTTGTATGCCGCTGCTGCTGTTCCTATTCACTTTCGTTACAGATGGACTGGAACACTATATTGCCACTGATTGGTATTCATGGTTTGGTCTGATGTTTTCACGACATTGAGTTGAGTCGCGCTCTGGTGCGAATGGATTCGACTTCTGACCCGGTTATGCGTCCAACGCAGGCAACGGGGCCAACGTCAAGGAGGTCCTTTCTGCGCCGCACCCACCTGGCTCGGGGATTAAGTGGCTCGGGATAAGCGCGCGGCCGAGCGGAGGTGCCGTTCCGCAGCGAATTGCTACCATTTCCGCCACATCGCAAGGTGCAATTCAATTTACGTGAAGTCTGCTCGACGGCTGGCACCCTGAGCTGCGCCGTCTGCGCAGCATGTACACTGTTACATTCCCGAAAGCATTCCTTTTCAATTGCAATGTAAATAACGCTTTGCAATTGCAATGTAAGTGCTGTGTAGTGTACAGAGCCGTGCGTTATGCTCCGGGAGGGAAGTGTGCCCTGCCGCGCGCGGCAAAATAATGAATAATGCTGATTGGCTGTCATAAGATGAGTCATGAGAGCGACAGCAGGTGACTCTGCCGGGATGTAGGAGGGGGAGGGAGGCGGAGTCACAATGAGTGCAGAGTCAGTCAGAGTAGGGCAAAAGGTGACGGAAAGAAAAGTCGTTTTGTGTTGTGCTTGTGCTGCCAGGTAGGCAACCCAAACGCCAGTTTTGCATGTGGCCACTCTTTTGAGTGGCCGCAAACGCGCGCGCTGCACACGGCAAGTTGCCTTTCGGGGAGAGCCTGAGGGACTCGCGACGCAAGTTGTAGACGGCCGGCCAACCGCGCAGCCAACCTTTTGACCGCCCCGCCCCGCCCTCATATCCATCTCACCGTCTGCTGTCACATTACGATTCCGTGTCTCCCCCCTGTACTGCCTGCCGACGAGACAACAGACAACAAGACGCATCGAATATTATTGTTGCATGGACGTGAAAGCTCGATACCCTACCCGTACCAAGGCAGGTAGTAAAAGAGAAAGAAGTGAATTTTATTTAGCAACAATCTAGTGGGCCTCAAACTAGAGCCGCTCTCAAAATATAATATACTGACAGTGAGTGAGTATATTATGGTGATCTTGAAAACGAGGGGTCCTCAACTCCCTTAGAGTACACCAGATTGCCAAGATTGCCGCATTCATTGCTGGGCGAATATTATTTTGCCTTTAAGGCATAAAATGCCCGAAACTAGGTAGAACGACGCAATACAGGGTGGCCGCTCTGCCCCGTCTTTTTAAAAGAGGTAGACTAGCCCGCCCGCACGACCTCTCCAGTCCCCTCTCACCTCCCCTCTCCGTCTGCAAGCGGGCTAGTCTACCTTTTCAAAATGACGGGGCAGAGCGGCCACCCTGTACGTTCAACCTGAATGTAGGCAAAAAGCACAACCAGAAAAATAGTTTCTTGATTCAAGTGCAATCATCTGACACAAGATTGAATTCACCATTGAAACACGGCATTACTGTCTTTGGAATAAGATTTTTCTCTTGTTCGAAAGAAAATTTCAGCTTGTTTAAAAAACAAGGACAAATTTACTTGAAACAAGAAATGGGTGCATGGCTTTTGGGTCGGATTGCCTAGAGATTGTCGAAGATTGCAAAAGATTATCGTAGATTACCAGAGGGTGGGTTTACACCAGATTTGTCGGAATTGTGGCCCGCGTTCGGAGCGCCATGATACATCAGCGCTTCGTCACTGCCACACGAGAGCTGTCTCTCTCTCTCTGTCTCTCTCTTTCGCTCTCTCGAGCGCTCTCGCATTTAATTATACCAATATTAAAATCATCAAACGCGACAGACACGCGGCGCCATACCGCCGCCCTCTCTCTTTCATGTGCAAATAAAATGCCCGCTCCACTAAGCCCCCCCCCCTCCCCTACCCGTCCCCAACCCCAAGGAGGAGCGTGTAGCCCAGTATTTGTCGAAATTGGCACTACAGGGGATTTGCAAATAGCCGGGCCGAACGGCCTCGTCGTCCCCGGTCCCGAGGCTGCTATGCCGTGCTGGGGCGGAGCGCCGCTTTCGATAGGCTAGCTAGTTGGCTCCCGGGGATCAGGCCTCTAAAATCAGCCAGCCTGTCGGTGCGCGGCGTGCGACCTGATGAGGCCGTGGAAACACAGCAGCGCGGCGCCCCGGGGCCAAGGCTCGCCGCCGCTTCCGCTGCAGGGAAGAAAATTAAACTCGTCCCCGGCCGAGCACAGTTTAGCTACCGGAGGGAAAGGAAAGGACGGGTGGTTGCAGAGAAGAGAGAGAGAGAGAGAGAGAGAGAGAGAGAGAGAGAGAGAGAGAGTGGGGAGGTAGTTGAGGGCTATCTCTGTGTTTTCTCCCCGGTTGGGGAATGACAATATCTGCTCACCAGGTCAGGGGGCTGAGCAGCAGCGGGGCGTTAGGGGTGGTGAGAGGGTTGGGGGTGGACCTGGGGAGGAGTGAGTCCGGCTAAAGCTTCCAAGTCAGAGGCAAAGGGCGAGTCGAGAGGTTTAGAGAGTCTTGCACTATTATGAGGAGGAGGTCTTAAGTGAGAGAAGTGGCTTTTGCATGAGTGATAATGACTCAGTCTCCCTTGATGTGGAGGCATTTGTACAAAAAAATAAATATCAGCAAATGAATCCAATTTCATTCTCTGGCGTTTGCGGTGTCAAAGCGTTATGACAACAGTAATGATACATTTTATTTCAACCGTGAAAAATAAAAATAAATTATGAATGCTGGGGCCGTCGTGCGCGCGACTTTTACGTGAAACTGGGAGAGAGAGTGAGGCGGGGGAGAGAGGCAGGGCCTCCGATCAGGGCCGGACTGGGAGGGTAAGGGCCCCGGCCGCCACGTCACATGAAGGGCCCCCAAACGCCCCCCCCCCCTGCAATCGACTTCAAAATAACAAAATTCCTGCTCATAATTTGCTGGTTAATACGCAGGGTTTGCTGTCACAAACTTCACGGTGTCAAATGCCATACATAAATTTTCCGGATTTTCGCGAGCGAAGCGAGCGAGAAT
>NW_026267256.1:565211-572566 GCF_000697945.3 Frankliniella occidentalis | reverse complement strand
ACGGATGGCAGTACAGTCGCGCGCGGCAGGCAGAGGGGGTCTTGTCTCTTGTCCCCCCGACTTTATCATACTCCGCCTTCATCCCCCCCCCCCTCTTCCACCCCCTAGTCCTCTTTGGCCCAGTCACACCAGCAGGGAGGCCTTTGGAGTGATCGCGGTGTGAAACTCAATGCTTTACAGAAGAGGGACGTCGTGCGAAGAGAGAGAGAGAGATCGGTAGATCCCACCCGATAGTATGGTGCCAACTGTTAGGAATTTCGTGGGTCAGAAAATCGGCGGCAGATGAGCCACCCCCACCCCTTATTCCCATACTCGCTGGTCCAGCGCGCTTAGAGCAGCTTATGGATGCCGAGAGGCGTGAATCATGTTTGACCGCGGTTTTGGCGCGTTGAGGTTTGCACTGCAACATTATGTGAGATCTGCATCACTCGCACAACATCCCGAGGTCCTGAAGATCACCTTAGCGTGAGCACCGTGCGAAGGGCCAGGAATAAGAGAGAACAAGAACAAAAGTCGTGAAAAACAAGATAGCCTCTGAGGTAAATGTCTAAATACTGTACCTTTAACACAAATAACTTCACAATAAAAATAAGTTTCTTGAATTTTAAGACTTGCGGTCATGGATACCATTCGCGTCTTCCACAAGATCCAAGACCAGGTCTTGAATAACAAGAAACTCTTTCTACCGTGTTCGAGAGCCAGAAAACGCGATAGCAGCCAGAGATGATGGAGGGATAAGGACTCCAACTATACCCCCCCCCCCCTCGGGCACATTACACTGGGATCATCGGGGGTGTCGCCTGGGACCCACAGGCGAGCGCTCTGCTCGCTGGCTGGACACACTGGCTGCGGCCCGGAAGCTCCTTTTTTTGCGTTATTGTTGCACAACACAAGGGCATTGTATGTGTGTGAATGTGTGTGTAGGTGTGTGTGTGTGGCGGGGGAGCCATAGGGCACCAGAACGGTAACAACGCGGTAGTTCCGCCGGCGGCGGCGGCGCAGCGTGGCGTGGTGGCCTGGTGGTCAGCCTTGCTCCCCTAACCTCTCTTCACCGTGCCGGACGGACGCTCGTACCGTACCTCGACACACACACACAGCAGCTTGCCACCGGCAAAAAGCCCTCCTCCCCACCTCCTCCCTTCCCTGACACACACACGTACTCACACCATACGACCGCAAACCCGGCCTCATAGTGTTTTGCACTCGAAAGGACGACGAAACGGTGAAACGACGATCGCAAGACCGCCGTACCTCCGGCGGGCGGGTGCGCGAGTTGCGTCGCGGCCGGCCGTAATGATACCGTATCATAACGACCTCCGGACTGCTTATGGCATATTGGGGCGGGAGTAGAGGGGGGCTCAGCCGCGGCGGCAGCGGCGGCGCCAAAGTGGTGGCGGCGCGGCTGTGGCTGTGTGCGGCGGTGTGCGGCCGAGGCTGCGCAAGCCAGAGAGGGTCTTCAAACAGCGCGCGCGCTGGCCGATCCGATCGCGCGGTGATTCAGCGTGTTCGGCGCGCACCATGACACGCGCAACGCCCAAAACACACACACATTCTCTCTCTCTCGCCCACATTACACAAACTCTCCCCCACTAACATGGCGCTACAAAACAAGCGAGTCGCCCCCCAAAACCGCACGCCCATGTATGAGCGCGACCCCCCCGTCCCCTAACCTACCCCCCTTCTGACAGCCGCTACCCCTGTCTGGTTAATTATTGAATACGTATACACTCTCGATATGGGATAGAGGCATTACTTAAATCTCTTCCTGCAGCTCTCAAGCAGCGATCGCGGTTAATTAAGCGAGCCATCTTAAATTTTCCCGCCAAAAAGGGCGAGCGCGCTCTTAAATAAACCAGAAGCAGAGCGCCAACATGAGCACGGTGGAGAGATACGCTGTCACGGCCTCGCCTTGTGTGTGTGTGTGTGTGTGTGTGCTGGTGGTGGTGATGATGGAAGGGGGGAGGGGATCTGTCGGGGATACGAGTGTATACATCCGCGCCCGAAACAGCGCAGTCAGAGCAATTTCGTGATGCGAAGCAAGTACGATAATAAATAATAACCCGAGCAAACAGCAGCCAGTCAGTTGTCATGTATGAGAAATTGAGTCCACCGCCGGCGGCGGCGGCGGCGTCGGCAAGCACACACACACAAAAAAGTTGAGAGGCGAAATAAAATAAACGACGGGTCTAAATAAACCGAGACGCGACGTGGTGACATACCGCCAGTCACGGGCCGGGCGTGGCGCACGCGCGCGGGAGAGCCGCATTGTGTGTCGACGGGCGCGGGGACGCGGCTGCATCACATCACCAGCTGCCCCGGCCGACCCATCACACCATCCTCTTATCAGGCGGGGTGCGTGTCCGAGAGCTGTAGGGCGCCGCCGGGCTCACGCCTTTCTCTCTCGCACCCACGCAGGTCCCGCTCCACACGGCGTGAGAGAGGGACGGAGAGCGACACCGCCCGAGAGACAAGGGGGACACCACCGCCGCCGGCTTTGACGGCCAGCCCGGCAGCGCAGATCAGTAGTCGAGAGCAGGACGGCGGCGCGCGGCGATAGCGACGACGAGGAAGACTGTGTCGGAGAGCGCGCGCTTCTGTGTGTCGAGTGTCGGGACGATACCACTACAGCGCCGCGCGGCAGTCATAGCGCCAGTCGAGACGGGAAGAGCCCCCTCGACGTCGGAGAGAGTCGTCGATAAGGTCCGGAATAACGTGAACATGTAAGTACTACACGGAAGTTGTGTGCCGAGTGCAGGCGCACCTGGACAGATCACAATGACCGGTTGATGGCGGGTATCGGGACTTAACGCGTTAAGAGCTCCGCTGCCGAGACGATCGACCAGCAGCGCGTTGTGCTCTCATTATACTTCCTAAACTTGTCGGCGGCCGCGCAAGAGAATTTCAGAGTCAGTGTGTGTGTGGAGTGGGCGCCAGCAGTAGTGGACCGCGCTCGGCGCGGACACGGCGAGTCGCATCAGGACCAACTTGAGTGTCCCAAAAACTAGGGAACCACTCTCGGGGAACAACAAGAACAACAACAACCACTACTTGCTGCTGGCTGGACCCGCTTCTGGTCTGGTCCGGCCGGTCCGCAGGGAACTCGACGCTGCTTTGATGCAGCAAGTACACGAGATTTCACAACTCGGAATCAAATAAACGACGCAAGCAAAGCAGGCAAGGGAAGGACCGTGGTGGGACCGAGGTGGGACGGACCTGATGAGAAATATGACGATGAGATATGAGACATGGAATTCAAGTGCGCGGGAAGAATTACGAAAACATTTCCGAAACCGCGAAACAAACGTCCGCCGGGGTGGAAAAGCTTTCATCCTACTTGAATATCTGCTTACATCACGTGTTTGTTTTGAGTGTGGAGATACCTTTACGCCATAAAATATTATCTAAAACGACGGCCGCGCGGTCCCGTCAAAAGGTCTTTTTTTTTTCTTTTTTGGGATGCGCCGTTTTGAGCTGAGTTCTTCCACAGTTTGATTGTCAGTACCTACTGTCGCGAAAGCGATGCTAATGGGCGGATCTGAGCGGCTTTGTAAGCAGTAGCATTCTACAATGTTTGAAATTGGGGAGGAGGGGGAGGGGGGATTCCAGGCACACTGGCACTGGACCCCATTCTCTTCCCCCCTGCAGCGGGAAGAAGACTGTGAAAGTACAAAAAATGCCCCTGATTCGTCTCGAGAGCAAAAATGTCCCCAACTTGGAGAGCGGGAGGAACCATGTTCAATGACGTGCCCCTTTGTTCTTTCGTGGAGTCTTCTCCGCGCCACTGACCGCGATTTTGACATTTTCTCTGTAAACCGCTTTGATATTGCATCGCACTAGGACTGGGTATTTTTGAAAATGGGGGCCGGGCCTGGAGGAAGGCTTTCGATGCAGCACTAAGGGCGACGGGCAGCACTTACCCTACTTCTCTTCCTCGGCGGCGAGAAAGGTCCGGGACTCATCCCCGGGACCCCCACCCCCTTGCCGATGAAGACATCGCCCTGCAGCCACTCTGTCGCCATCCCCGGCCTCCTTCCGCTCCGTCAGGCCCCTCTATCTCCGGTCGAGAAGGTCGAGGAGCAGTCCTCTCCTACCTTGAAACTCGGTCCGAAAGAGTGCCGAGTGCCCTCCTCCCGCGGTCTGGTTGTGCTTCTAGCAGTGGCGCGGCGCTGCGGGCGCGCGGGGCCAGGCGCAGCCGGACCATGGAGCTCTGTAACTTTCCTCTTCCTCTGTAGAAAAAATAAAAACGTTACAGTCACAATCACGATGGGGTCACGTTGGTAATTACTACAACAGAAGGTGATGGCCACTCGGTGCACCATAACCTAAGCAGCGCAGACCTATCGATAATCACAGTCCCGTCCCGCATCGCATCAGTTCGATTGAGTGTGGTCTGTGTGCAATCTATGAGTGATCAAAGTACGGTAAAAGATAGAAAAGATGGGTTTGCAACGCGACTGTAAAGTGCATCCTTCTACTTTGTTTGGGGCCGACACGCTGCCATCTCCCTTTTTTCCTTCAAACTAATTATTACTAAAGCGACTCCCTCATCGCTTACCTTTGAACCCTCCGTCGAACCCTTACGTCACCCGCTGTCCAACCTGGCCGAAAACCCGGCCGGCTAACCGGCTAACCGATCGGCAGGGCACATGAGAGAAAAAGCTGTAGCGGGCCGGGAAACACTGAATGACAAAGTTGGCACGCCTGTCGTCGGCGCTTCGCAAAGTGGCCGTCACGGCTACAGTAGCGAGCGGCGGTGGCTGCGGAGAGTGAGTGTGGTCAGTGAGTGCCCCGCGTTTGTAAACACGCTCGGTGGTGTGCGTTTGTTGTTGGTGGTGCGTCAATAACGTTGTAAAGAAAAACAAAACTCGGCGAGTTACCTTGCGCGCGTGACAGAGCCGCTAGCGGTGAGTACCAATTTGTGCAGGAGGGAGTGTGGGAGTGTGTCGGCCACGCGACTATCGCCAACATGGTAATGTCCGACGGTTCATTAGGCAGCCCAAATGCAGATGCGGGTCAGGCGCGCGCGAGTGAGGTTAGAGTTCTGCGGCCGGCCGAGAGAAACCGCCCCGTCACGGCGCCGCCGTCTCCTAGCTGCTCTGTTTACCCGGCTCTCTGGGTTATCAGCCCAGGGCGTTGTCCGGTGGCACTCGCCCGACATAACCTCTCAAAAGCATGCTGCCCAGGGGGGTGGCGGTGGCGGAGGGCGGCGGCGGCGAGCGCCGTTCGTCCGAGTCGCTTGCGTTTACGAGTGGTCTGCTCGACCTGTAGTAATCCAACTTTGTAGCGATGAAGCCAAGCGCACAGCAGCGTACACGACGGCGGAGCGCACGTACACACACGCACACACGGCGACACACACGGGACATACGCGCACGCTGCGCGCACGACACAAGTCGTAAGCAAGGCAACTTTACTCGGGCATCGGGAAGGGGGAGAGGAGGATCGTGTCGAGCGTGGGGCGAGCTCTGCACAGTGAGCCATAGATCGTAACTTGCTTGACCGTGCGCGCATTACCTTTTAAATGTACGGCATCATCAACAAGATGTTGAAAGTAGCAAATATGATGATTTCACGTAAAACAATATTATTTTTAAAAGAGCAAATTATTTCATTGTTTCGGGAAATTATGAATGTCTTTGATATTTAGTGTTGATTATCCCTTTTCTTTTTTCAGACCGACCATGTCGCCGCCGGGCTACGCGAGCGAGGTGCGTCTCCGGAGCAACGGCGCGGCCGCCGCGCCCGAGGAGAAGGCCGGCGTCGTGCCCGCGCCCCCCGCCTCCTCAGAGCCCGTCAAGGAATTCAAATCACCACTTGACAAAAGGTTTGAAAATGAAAATATCTCCGACAAAGTTTATGAAGGTTATTGTCTGAGAAAGTTCCCCCGGTTTGAACGCGTTTTCCTCGTTTTCAGGTACCACGTGGAGCGCAGTGCCATCCTCGGGTTGGGCAAGTCGCCGTCCCTGACGGGCTTCATGAACCTCTTGTTCTGCCTCACCACGCTGGCCGGCACGGGGCTGCTGCTGGAGAATCTCAACAAGTGAGTACACGTCTTCGGTCTCACAGCGCCTGCTCGACCACGATCTCCAACCCCCAGCGCTACCTGCTCACGACGCTACCTGTGTACCCTCTTTTTCCTGCTCCAGATACGGTTTTCGCGTCGCCATGACCCAGTGGACGCGCGCCTTCGACGCTCGCCAGAACGCGGCTGGATTCTACCCGGCCGTGTACCTGTTTCTGTGTGAGTACTCCTCCTCCTCCCCTGCGGTGGTAGTTCAGTACAGCACCCGGACACGTACTCACTCGTTTTGTGTTGTTTGCCGCTGCTGCATACGTGCCTCCTTGCACGCCCCGCGGCGAACACCCCCGCCGCCGCCCCGCCTGCCCTGGGCAGCTGGGGCGCGTCTTTGCCAGGCGCCCGCGCCCCGCGCCGCCTCCTGTGTGTCCTCTACTACGCCGCGCCACGCACTAGTACACCCCCACACCCTCCCCCCTCGATTCTCAAACCGCCCGCTGCTGCTAAGTTAAACTTGAACGTTTTGGCTCTCTGTCTGCCGCTCGGGCTGGGGCTTTGTTTTGGTGCACATTGTGTTGGCAAGCGCGCGTGGGCTGGTGGGGGTGTGGCCCGTGTACCACCACCACCTCCTCCTCCCCATGGAACTCGTCCCCATACGGAGAAGGAGGGAGGGCGGTGAAGATTGGGCCAGGGGAGGAGAGGGTCCTCCGTCACTCTTCGCGCCTCCGTGCCCCCCACCCTACCCGCCCCCTCGCTGGTGGCGCTGCTGCGGCGGCGGTGCTTGCGAGGGATAATTAAGGACCTGAATCCTGGCGTGATTTGGCCGTCTGAGCGACAAGGTTGTTGGGCGTGCCTCTGGGCTAAGTTTACTGCCGCGAAGGCCCTGTCGGGGCGTGGTGGGGCAGGGGGCGGGGCGGGGCGTGGTCGGGCGGGGACTTGATGCCGCTTGGCGTTGTCGGGGAGGGATGCCGGCGCCTGTGTCTTTGGTTGGTACGGTGTGTGGCTGTCGGAGGGAGGTGAGGGGGGGGGGGAGTGTGGGATTGCGTAGGAGGGTCCCGCGGGCGCAGAGGGTAGCGGCGCGAGGGGGGCGGTGGAGGGCTGGACGGAGGGGCGGAGGTGGCAGTATAGGCAGGCCGTTAGCAGCATCTCCCGCCTGCAGGGGCGGTGGTGGTGGAGGCCCTGCCCTGCACCTCACCGCAGGACCGTACTTTGTCACGGCAACGGCAGTTAGGCAACCCGCTAAGCGTGCCCTCCCCTCCCCTTCCCTTCCCCGCGTCCCCCTTACCCACTCCTGCCGCTATCGCGCCCTGCTTCTGGTGTTGGGGAGGTGTGGGGGGGG
>NW_026267256.1:564487-565161 GCF_000697945.3 Frankliniella occidentalis | reverse complement strand
CCCCCCCCCCGTTCCTCGTCGGTCTCCGTGTCTCCGGTAGAGCGAGCGGGCGAGCTGAGCATGCTCACACGGCACACTGAGCAATGGGCTCCAGCAAACGTCACCACTAACTCCACCGCCGCGCTCTCCTCCCCCGGCCAGGCCCACCATAGGCCGCCGCCGCCGCCGCCGCCGCGCGCTGCGGGGACGACATCATATTGTGCGGCGGCGACGGATCCGCAGGCAGCGCTCACAGCCGCTCAGCCGCTCAGCCGCTCAGCCACTCAGCCGCGCTCGGCGGGCGATCGTCTGGAGCCGGTCCAACATTAAGCCAGCACTGCTTGGGGGAGCTAGCGGCAGCCCTACGGAGCGGGGCCGCGGCCGCAGTGCTCTAGAGGCCTCAGATACACCCTGGTTTACATACACCCATCCTGGCTTACTCGATGGTGCACCCGGATGCACATGTCCACCCTGGCGCACACTTGCAATATAGTATGCCAATATTTCACAATCCCGTGAATGCTCAATTGGCCATAACGGTACACACTTGAGGTTTCAGAGGAAGTTTTTTCACAAAATATACTCGGCAAAATCTGATACGTTAGATAGATAGATAGATAGATAGATAGATAGATAGATAGATAGATAGATAGATAGATAGATAGATAGATAGATAGATATATAGATAGATAGAT
>NW_026267256.1:562864-564185 GCF_000697945.3 Frankliniella occidentalis | reverse complement strand
TGGCGGGGCGTGGCGGGGCGTGGCGGGGCGTGGCGGGGCGCCGCGGCTCGCGCAGTGGGCCTAATGACCGTGTAATGACGCCCGCGGTCCATCGCCTAATTTTGTTAACGAGGCCGATCAAGGCGGACCCCCGTAACTGAACGGGGCTCTGCCGCCAGTTACGTCGTTGTCGCCTGCGCGTCCCCCGCGGGCCCAGCACCACAGCAGCCGGCCAAACAGCGATAGGGCCGGAATTAGAGTTGTACAAACGGGAGGCCTGCGTACAATGAGTGGGGGGACGGCAAAAAATAGTTTTTCAGCACCAAAAAAACAAACAAAATACGTTTGCGAATAATAGACGGAGGTCGATGATAACCGTCATGCGAGGTGCCTGTGTGTGAGTGATAAACTGCAGAAACACAGAAGGCGTTAAGTGTTAAAACAAATTCTTATGGGAGAATAGTTTATGGCCCAAAACAAAATACGTTTGCGAATAATGGTGGAAGGTTGATAAACGTGTCATGCAGGTCATGCAATGCTGTGTGCGGTTGTGCCAGGTGGCTGATTTACCCCGCTCACTACTGTATTGGGGACGGGCTTGCCTATCGCCCCTACTGTCCACGGCGGCTTACGGGCCGAGCGAGTAGGCAACCCGCCCGCACTCGTGCGTGCGGTACAGCATAACAACAGAAGTGAGCGGGTTAAATCAGCCACCTGGTATGTGACTAAATGATAATTGTATGGAGAAATATAAAGAGAGCTTTAAGTATGAGCAATATTATTTTTCTTCTTTTGGGTGGAGGGGTTGGAGCCTGGCGCACTCTCGTCATCGTGCCCGGGGGAAGGCCCTTTCTTCCTCCTCGGGGCCTCTTTCCTTCACTGTTGTTGCATGGCTGCTAGCTGCTTGATCCTCCCCGGACGGACGGCGCGGGACCCGGAAGTGCGCAGGGCGCCCCCTCTAGAGGCAGCCCCCCCCCTGCTTACGCCTCTTTCAGTGTTCTTAATTACCTGCCGTTCTCTTCCGACTCGTTTAATATTCACAACTCAAATAGCAATAACCGACTGCGCCCACCCCGCGCGCGCGTCAATGTTTGATGAGTGCGTCGTGGCTGGCACCAACAGGCAGCCCATCCCCGGGCGGGGTGGGGCGGGGCACCGCGACCTGCCGCTGGAGAGGGCCGCCGGGGCGGCAAGCAGCTCCTTGAAATGAGTTTCGCTTTATGAACGCAATATAAACCCCCACGGAGGCCCCCGCGCCGCCGCCTCGCGGCTGGCTGTGTTTATTTATTATTTTTATTACGAGGTGCGAGACGGAACAGAGAGAGAAGAAGGAACAGGGAGA
>NW_026267256.1:548701-553379 GCF_000697945.3 Frankliniella occidentalis | reverse complement strand
GGGGGGAGGTCGGTCACTGGTGAGCGGGCAGGACGAGTTCGCCGCCGTCCACTGGAGCGAGGCGTCCCCTCCATCCTGCCCTGCCCACTCCTCTGCCCCCGCTGCCCTCCCCGCACAGTCTCCCCCCACACTTTGCCCCCCTTCTCTCTCGAAGCGTGATGTGTAAAATGGTCTCGCTGCACCACCACGCTCCGCCGCGCGGCCCGCACCCCGCCCCGCCCTGCTGCTGGAAGGGAACAAGTTGATGGTTGCCGATACCCCCTGTACGATCAAGTCTATGGCTCGACTCGCAAAGCCCCACCACGCCCCGCCCGTGCTCCAGTTGATGGGGTTTGGGGGGGTCCTGGGCGCGGTGGCGGCGGGTTCGCGTTGGGCAGCAAGTACAGTAGCTGAGCGAGCGGAGCGGGGCTCGCCTGTCTATACTTGATGCGCTAGGGACTTTAGTGAGGCGGGCTTTACGGGCCGGCGGCGCCGCTGCATGCCAGAAGTTAGTCGGCACCCTCGATGAAGGGCGCGCGCGTAAGGTTGGGCGGCCCGCTCGTAAATACCCCCATAGCAGCTCAACGGACTCTGCTGAACGGGGCGCCCGTGGCGGGGCGTGGCGGGGCGTGGCGGGGGCGGGCCGGGGCCGGGCGCGCGTGCTGGAGCCTCTCTCGAGGGGGATCCTCGCCACTGCGCCTTTGTTGTACTACATCAGTGGGAAGGCAGTGTGTTCCTGTTGATGAGTCGTTCGCTTTTCCTCCTCCTTTCTCCTGGACCCGCTGTAGTTTGTCGGACTCGCCCGGGGACTCAAGGGGTGCTTGCGGCGTGTGGTGGGGCCGGGCCCCGCTGCTCGAAAAGCTGTTGGCGAGCTCGTTGGCGAGCTACTTGCTGCTGCTTGGTGCCGGCGACTGCGAACAGGAAAAGCAGGGCGGGGATCGAAGGCTCCGAGGGGAGGGGTAGGGGCAGGGGAAAGGCTCGACCCCCTGGTGGGTACCAAAGCTCCACCCTACCGACCGCGACCGCACCACTAGTCGTAGCGATCCAAAGACGGCGAACTCAATGCGGACAAACGGCTCCTTTTCCTCCTGGGCGAATGGTGCCCTGGGGCTGGAGAAGGGGTGGTGGTGGTGGTAGAGGAGGAGGAGGAGGAGGAGGAGGAGTGGGATTAGGGGCGACAGGGAGGGGGCAGTGCGCAGCGAGGAGTACAGCGCCCGCCGGGAGGGTGGCGACGCCCTCCTCACAGGCCACCTGCACGCCGGCGACGACGTCCCGGAGGCGGCCCCCCGGGCTAAGCCCTGTATGTAGGCGGACAGGGCCTCGACACGAGGAAACTAAACCAATCTGCTCCTTGGAGCAACTGCTGCTCGCTGCGCGCGGGAGGGTGGGGAGAGCCTCGGGGAGAGCAGAGAGCGAGAGTGAGTCGTGCTGTTGTGATGGTCCCCCCGCGTGCCGCCCGGAGCCCGGTGCTCATCGCCGGGGACTGTCATCAGGGACGTCTTAACGCGAGGAGACAGGGCTCTCCCTATTCTCTTTCTTTCCCTCACTTTTCCGCCCACCCCACCCCTTGCGCGAATCTCTTTTTCTCACTCTTTCTTGTTGATGTTTGTCGTAACTGCGCTCTTGGGAGCGGAGGGCCTAGTCAGCAATCATGCAAGGGGCCTGGCGGCTCTGGGTGGCGTAGCGTGGCGTGGTGCCGCGGTGGCGTCACCTTGACTGGCGTCCTGGCGCACGGCCGCCCCCCGCGCTCTCCGGCGCACCCCGTCGTGCCCAAGGCTCTGTGCGCTCTCCCCCACCCCCTCTCTCCCTTCCGCCGGCCACCCCCTCCCCCCTCCGTCTTCCTCCCTCGCGACGCACTCTCTTTCTGCCGCCTCCCGCTTCCGCACGCACTTCCGCACAGGGCTCACAAAAAATAATTCCCGCCCTGACACCTCGGGCCGCTCGCGGGGCCCGGCGGCGCCGCCTCCCTCCCTCCCTCTCCTGCTGCGGGTCCCACCCCACCCCCTGGACCCGCCCAGCTCCGCTCTGCCCGCCGCTGTGAGTGACGCATGCCAGGCGAGGTGAAATACCGCCTGCTGGTGCTGGTGTGTCCATGTGAAAACTGAGATAAATCGGAACGGCAGCCCCCCTTCCTTACTCTATCGTTTCGCCGGGCTTCGTATGGTCGTGGACCTGCTCCGTAGTATCAGCAACACACAGCAAAGCTGGGGGCGGCATACGCTGCTGCGAAGGCGGTGGTGTGGTGGTGGTGCAAGTGTGCAAGTTCTCAATGTGTCTTTTAACGCCACGCCCTACCCCGCCACGCCCTTGCCCCACCTTACCCTACACCAACCCCACCCTACCCCCTACCCCTCACGCCCTCCTCCCGGCACGCCTACTCCGCCTCTTGCGCGCGCGCGGTGACGTGGCACACACAGCAGCGCAGGGAGGAAGAAGTGGATTCGAAACAGGCAGTAAATCTTGGCGGGTCGA
The DNA here is from genome assembly GCF_000697945.3 of Frankliniella occidentalis. Taxonomy (NCBI): domain Eukaryota; kingdom Metazoa; phylum Arthropoda; class Insecta; order Thysanoptera; family Thripidae; genus Frankliniella; species Frankliniella occidentalis. The sequence goes on along the minus strand of NW_026267256.1, from coordinate 550,928 downwards.
GGGAACTATTGTCAAGGGGTATGGTTTATAGTCCGCGGGCGTGCTCCGGCGCGCCGAGCTTGCCCCCTCTCCCCCTTTCTGTCCCCTCCCTGAGCTCCAATGCGGTGCCCGCCCGCCCCCTCAACCACCCCCACCCCCGGCTCCCGCCCCCTCTCTCCCCCTTTTCCCGCGTCCCTTTTCCCCTCCTGTCTCTCCCGCCGTCCTTTATGACACACGCGCGGGCACACGCTCGCCGCCCAAGGGTTATTCATGCGAACCGCGCGTGGACCCCAACGTTCCGCCCCGCCCCGCCCCACCACAGTAGTTATACTGGCCCTCAGGGACGGTTGCCTACTGCCCAGGGGGCGTGGATGAGTGACGGGTCCGTCGCAAGGAGTGGGGGGATCCGTGGTGACAGTGGTGGGGGTACGTGACCGTAGTGGTGGGGGTTCTCTCTCGTGGCGCGGGGGTGCCGCAAAATGCGGCGCCTCGTCCGGGAATCGAACCCGGGAACCTGCGGTTCTGGACGGTACTCTAAACGGTCACGGCTGTTCGGCGCTACACGGTAAACGTGTTCGCGGACGCGTAGTCATTCTCGAATAGGGCAAATTCTGATGCCACGCACAGTACGTCAGGTTGCCTACCTAGCCGGCGCACCGTGGGTACCTGGCTGCCATCCTCCAGGGGTGTGTTGCGCTCTATCAGTTTTGGGGATAAGTGTAACATAAAAAACACGACGAAAGATGGTTCTTTTCTTTATTGTTTCAAAACATACAGGATACAATGCTGCTTTAATACATAATTCTTACACTAAAATATCGTGCGTGCCGAGAGGAGATTCTTCACCTACACAAAATTTGTCACGTAACATTATAGTGGACTTAATTTAACAGGTTTTTAAAATTACTTCTTCCTCTTTGTACAATTTTGCTTGTTTGCATTGACGATGAAATCGTCACAGAATGTATAGTTACACGTATAGCGGTCAACCATATACTGTACAACAGCATCATTTTTCTCTACGTTTTGATCAAAGTACATGTTAAGAAAATCACTGAGGCTATAGCCGTGTGCCTTATGAATAAGATACAGCAAACAATAGTGACCGCAGACGGTCGAATCAATGGCTTGAAGAGATACAGGGTTGTAGTGCCAGATTCTGCATACTCTGTTTAGAAACCTAAGGTGGTTTCGTACAAAAGGCGCTAAGCCGAACGAACAAAAAAATTCCCCTGTTCCGTTTTCGTCAATGTGTATAGCCTGCCAATGTTCTCCCGGTTTCGAGAGCGGGTCGGTGTTGATAATGATGAGTGAAGGTTTGCGATGAAGATGGCGTGGTAGGTTATCTGCTGCAAACACACCAGCAAACATAGGTGCAGTGTGCGGGTCACGGCGCATTATTGACTCAAGGGTCATCCCGTCCATGGTGAGCTCAGCTGGAGAAGTCGACGATGACGTTTCTATGACGGTCGATCTCAATCAAGTTGTTAAACTCAGCCATGATCACGCAATTTATAGCTTGTGCAAGAGGTTGCTTAAACCTGACGTCAAGACGAACTGTGCCCTGGCGTTGAGGGCTCCAATATCCTTCGTTCGCAGACAGATCATGGGTTAAATCAAAAACGTAAAAGCAGTATCCGTTGGGGTAATCAGTACGAGATATAAAGTTGCCTTCATCTTTAAAATGAATACCCGTGCCCGAAAAAAGGGACGAAAAGGCTTCTATGTATTCTCCATTCTCAAAATCGGGCGTAAAAGGCTTCGCAGGGAACTGTCGCGAGTCGACGTGGAGGCTGAGATAATTTACATTAAAATGCTGAAAATTAAATCCATTTAGCTTGAAATCACCGTTGTATGCCTTGTTATCGACAAAGCCGAGAGTGATTCTTTGTGGCACAGTGCCAAGATACAGGTTATCAATGGATTTGTCTTGTAGACCAGCGGTAATGGAAACAGTTTTCACATCTGTTCTCCTTACAGGATATTTTGCTGAGGAGACCATCAGAGCTTCCGCGTGTCCGAGACGAACAGACGGGGAGGGGAGAACTTTTCTCACCATTAAATACATTTTTGTGATTTTAAATCTCTCGTTGCTGCCGGACATCAGCATAAACGCACTCGAATTCTTGTGAAATCGTAACCTCATTTCTACGTTGTTAAGGATGAATCGGTCTTGATTAAAAATATCTCCATGCAGTGCTCCCATCATTTCAAATGTCTTGCTGTTTCCGGCTATGCCTCTCCTGCT
>NW_026267256.1:536838-545537 GCF_000697945.3 Frankliniella occidentalis | reverse complement strand
GGCCCTTTTCGGCAAGAGGCGAAAGCCAGAGACACACATACGGCAAATAAGAGAAGAACAATGTCAATTAAACTCGTGTCTTCAGTGTGGCACTGGCTGCTGCCGGATAGCTCCACACTCTCACTGCCATTCCGAGTCATATTTTCTTGTTCATCGATTACAATAGCTCGGCCGTTCAGTCGAAGAAGCAGAAGCGCTACAGCGACGAGTGTGCAAACGTACTGAAACGACATCCTGACCAGTACTGACTCTCCTCTTCATGCGCGCTTCTACTTATTTGTTTCTGAGCCGCACCGATACACTAGCTTCTGTGGGCACCGCAGGGCAGAGCGGTGGTGCAAGGCTGTCATCGTAACCAGTGGGTAGAAACGCGCTAGGCAGAGTTGGGCTCAGCGCGGTACCGGCAGAATCCGCTGTATCATTTACGTCACGTAAAACAATATTTTTGGGTCAGATCAGGAGCCCATTACGCGGTTTATTTCATCAGCTTTCTAAATCTCAGCTTGGTTTTTGCCGGTGATGCATCGTTTGTGTACACTAGCTCCCGAAACGCAGTATCGGGAGCTAGAACGCCCGGGCCGTCCACTGCGTTTCTACACCCTGCCCTGACGCAGCCATGCGCCGGACACCCGAAACCTGCAGCTCGCGTCAGCAGCGTTCGGCCCCTAGGCGGCCCCCCACTCCGCTCCCGGTGCGTCCAGCGACCAGCATCCCATCCAGCATAGAAGACCGTTACGAGATACATCCTAGAGCGGGGGCCCGCGTAGCCGCAGTCGTTCAGAGGCAGGCGTGGAATGGCGTGACGCGGGTTCGACTCCTCTGCGTGGCATCAGAATTTGCATTATTCGAGAATGACCTCGCGTCCGCGAACACGCTTACCGTGTAGCGCCGAACAACCGCGGTCGTTTCGAGTACCGCCCAGAAACACAGCTTCCCGGGTTCGATTCCTGGACGAGGCGCCGCATTTTGCGTGACGTCACAACCCCCACCCGACCGGCACCCCCACGCCAACGTCGTCTACCCCCACCACCACGAACACGGACCCCCACTCCTTGCGACGGACCCGTCACTCATCCTCGCACCCTGGGCAATAGGCAACCGTCCCTGAGGGCCAGTATAACTACTCACCACACCGACCCTCCATATCATCTCCACCACCCTCCCACGAGCCTGTCGAACTAACGGGCAGCAGCAGCATATCGCCGACGGCGGTCCTCCTCCTTCTCCCTCCACCTCCCTCCCCAACCCCCAATGTGCGGCCAGCGGGAGCGCGGGGTCCACGGCGGCGGCGGCGCGGCGCCCCTTCGGCCCCAATCCGCTTTGCGTCGCGTTTTCCATAACCTCGGCGGCGCGTGGAGCCCGGGCGTGCTCGGCTCGGCCCCGCCCGGCGCCCCACGCCCGAGGGCTGCAGCAGCGGGCCGCGCGTGTGCGTCGCTGCTTTTCCTTTTCTCTCCGGCCCTCTCTGTATCGCCTGCTGCTGCCACTGCCCTCTACCTCTACCCCACCGCGACCTGTCTCCCTCTCTCTCACACACACGCACGCGCGATATGGCGGAGAGAGGGAGAGGGAGAGGGGGCGGGGGAGGGAGAGAGATGTTTGGAAAAACACTCGCGGCGCTTTCCATGAACAAGGTCGTCGTCGCCGTGGGTCGCCCGCGCCTGCGGCCGTAGCCACACGGTGCGACCGCGCTGCCCCTGCTGCCGCCCCTGCTGCCGCCCCTGCTGCCGCCCCTGCTGCCGCCCCTGCTGCTGTCTCTGCTGCTACTTCTGTTCATGGCGCTGACGCGCGTCCCAGAGGCTGACGGTCGCGCATCATTTATTTTCAAAGGAAACGGCAGCGGTGTCGCGGGAGGCTGGGCTGCTCCTGCCTGCGCGCGCCCACTGGCATGGGGCCGACCCGACACGACCTGCTCCGCTCAGCTTTCTTCGTATCTCCCCGTGCCCATTATTGCCTTTCTGCCGAACTCTACTGCGCATATCTCTGCGCGAGGCCACGCGCGACCCCCTCAGGAGCTGGCCCGGGCCTCGTTCCGAGAACGCCACTGGGCAGACATTCCCTGTAGCTTTTAGTGGGGGTGACGGTGTACAGCCACAAGCCAGGAGTTCTGGGAAACAGACGAGGCGAACGTCGAGAGGAAGTAAAGAGCCTGTGTGTTTGGTTGGTATCTGGCCTCTCCTGGACTTAGCATCCATATTACGATCCGTTGCTTTTGCGTCGGTTTCGATCCCGCCGCCCCCTTCCCTCTCTGTCTCTCTCGATCCGCTCCGTTCTCTCTGTGACAGCCCGCCCTGCTTTCCTGGAACTGTTTTCGCTGCCTCCTCCGCGATGCAAGCATATCTGTATAGCAGCAGAGGGCGCCCCCGTGTCAGAGGATAGGACGCGAGGCACTCGGACCCGTTTTCTTTTGTCTCTGTCTGACCTCGGCTGCTCCTGCCCGCTGCCCGGCGGGGGAGGGGGGGGGGACCGCCAGCGGACCCCTTTGCTGCTGCCGCTGTTGTAGCTGTACAAACCTTGTTTCGTCTGTCCGCCATTTCAGCAGCGCAGGTATGTGTCCAGCTGGCCGTGGCGTGGGCCCGAGTGGTGTGCCCTTCCCCTCCTCTACCCCTCTCCTCCGGGGCCTTGCTCGCCCCGCCCTTTGTGGGGCGAACCGTGCGCCGCCAACCTCTGTTATTGCTCGACCGGTCGAGCCTTAGGGCGGGGCGCGGGGCTGACCAGCCGTGCGGGCATTGCGGGCAGAGGAGGAGGTGATCCCCCCGGGGTGGCCCTGCTCCGCTGCCATGCTCCTCTCCTTCAAAGGCGCGCGGTTGAAATAAAAATAAAGGAAAAGTCCAATAAAAAGGTCAAGAGAAAGACGAGGTGCTCGGCTTGTGGTGAGGAGGGAGGCTCGGGTTGGGGGTGTTGATGCTGATGACGGCGTCGTTGGAGGCGGCGGCGGCGTCCGGCGTCTCGGAGTAGGATTCTGTGTCTGAGCGAGAGAGGAAAACGGGCGGAGAGACTGATGGGGGAGAGGGTTTGGATTAGTATCGCGCCGGAGTGATCCAAGTGGGAGGAAAGAGACGAGATGAGGAATGAGTTTGTCGGATGGGGTGGGTGGCGAGGGGGTATGGTCGTGACGTGAGGATTGTGAAGAGGCTTGCGCCGTCTGTCTGTCTGGTTCTGCGGTCAACCCGAGCCCCAGCCAGTGCTCATAACCAGATCGTCTGTGACCCCAGCCAGACGCGCTAGGCGGGGCGAGACGACAAGATCGCGCCCTCTCCTCTTGTCTCCTCGCGTCTCGTCTCCTCTCGTCTCGTCTCGTCTCCTCTCCTGATATTACGAGCGTCGGTCGCCGGGACTGTCTGGGGGTGCGGCCTCAACGGATCAAACTAACATGAACGGATAGACCCACGTTTTCCAAAGGAACGCACAGCACAGGCAGGCGCTGCGCAGCGCCGCTGACGCCCAGACGAGTCTGTCTTTGGTGCAGGAGAGGCGAGAGGGAAAAGAGGGAGGGGTGGAGGGGGGGGGGGGGGGAGGCCTCGGTCTGGTGTCGCTGCTGTGGGCACACGCTCACTCACATACACACAAACTTACACCCACACACTCGCAGTCGTGCGCCTTTCTTCTCTTTGTGCCGTTCGTGTGGTGTGTCCTCGCTCACGCGTGCTGTATGTGGTGTAGCAAGCAGACCATCCCTCTATCCCCTTCTCTCTCTTTTTTTATATGGATCTTTTCCCTTTTCTTGCGCGCTTTTCTTCTCTCTCTCCCTTTTCTTGCGCGCCTTTTACTTTCACCTCATTTCGTCTTTATTTTCTCGGTGTGCTCGTAAACTTGCTCGCTGCTCTTGCTGTGTGCGCGTCGCGGCTGCTCCGTGGTCGTGAGACTCGTGTTCATAAGGAAGTATTGAGATGGAAGTACTCCCCCTCTCTCCCGTCTCCCACCACAGGCGCATCTTCATCCCTGTCGAGGCGCCTGATAGGACACGCGCCAGTGCGGTGCGGTAGGCGGTTGTCAGGTCCTCAAGCGGGTGTGGCTCGAGATAGGGGTACATATATGAGACGAGCTGTGACGCCGTAAAGAAGGAGGTAGATTATATGATCACAACAAGCAGGCCCGCCCTTCCGCCAAACGAAGTTGCCAGCTCCGCTTCGCTCCGCCGGCAACTCCGTTCGGCAGGGGCCGGGCCTGCTTGGCCTGCCGGCGGCGATGGTCGGGCCTGCGGCCCGACCATTTCTGTCGCGCGATTTGCTGAAGAACATGACCGAATGATGTAGCGGGCCTTCGGCCCGCTTAAACCTTTCATCTTTGAGTTTGCCCCCAAAACTCGAGAAAGGGATGTAACGGTGAAGCACCGCGACTACAACCCACCCTTCTGCTTAGAAAACGTTTTTTGGGGGTGGGGGAGAGTTTCCTTTCTATTTTGCGGTTTTTAGGCCTTTTTCTACATCTTATTGTTCACTATGGCAATTTTTAGCTTATTTTCGTCTAAAAAGGCCCTCCAGCGCCTAAACGGTTAGGGATAGAGCAAAACGGACGAAATTTTCGCCCAGAGGGCTCTACTTTGACGAGTTACCCCTTAGGAGACCATCCAATATTTTTGAAAATTACTAAATTTATTTTTGGGCCACTTTTGTGAGAGAAACTCACTCTAGCGCCCAAACGGTGAGAGATGGAGCAAAACGGACGAAATTTTCGCCCGAAGGGCTCTACTTTGACGAGTTACCCCTTAGGAACTCATAAAAAAAAATATTTTTTCCAACTTTTTGGGCCTTTCCTGTTTTCTTCGATACCCCCTTTCAGTCCCTTAGGGGTGGCTGACAGGATTTGCCGTAGGCGTTTTGTTTTGTGGGAGTGAACCTTAAGATCCCCTGAAAATTTGAAGTCTCTAGCACATCTCCTTCTTGTGGAACAGACAGACAGACAGACAGACACACAGACAGACAGACAGACAGACACACAGACACACAGACAGACACACACGAGGTCGTTTGCATAAGCCCGCTGGATAGCTTTTTCAAAGCAGAAGGGCGGGCTAAAAAAACGTTCGTGTTGTGGCGGTATACGTTTGAACGAAATTAAATGCGTGTTTTTTGTGTTTTTGCACTGGCAGTGAAAATAAAGTGCGTGAGATTGGTCTCTTTGTTCCTAACAGACTTTTCGTCTTGTTGCTTGCTAAGCTGAAGCACTGTTTGATTCAATCTACAAATACATTTTTCATTCAAAGTCTTAAACGGATATAATTGTTTTTTTTTTTTTTTTAAATCTGCTGTTATGCCGAGCTTGCGAATCATTTGGCAGCTTTGTCGATACAAAAGGATTTTCTTTGTGTTACAAAACATTGATGTGCAAGTGCTTTGGAAGCCAGCAGCCGGTCAGCCTGTGAGGTAGGCCACGCGGGTGCATGGCTGCTGGATGTGTTGCCTACCCTCGCTCTTGCGGGCGTGCGCCGCTGGGCGTTGGAGCAGAGAGAGAGAGAGAGAGAGAGAGAGAGAGAGAGAGAGAGAGAGAGAGAGAGAGAGGGGGGGCGAGGGTAAAGGCTCGGCTCGGCATCAGGTGAGGTCAGATCACGAACCCCTGGCCCCCGCTATACATAGCGGTTTGTTCCGCCACGGCCTGTTGAATAACGGAAGCCCAATGGAGCGGACCGGGCGGCCCATCGCCCATCACCCCCCCCCCCTCTCTCTCTCTCCCTCTCCCCTCTCCCCCTCCCTCCCGCAGGAATGATTGCGTCGGGCAAAGCGAAAGAAGGGAAATAACGCAAATACAAAGCGAGGGTAATGTAGAGAAAAGGGGAACAGGGCGAGGACAACAGAGGGAAACCGAGTCTATGATGACTGCGCTACAGCCGTGCTTCGACTCGGACGGGTTGTCGTGACGAAAAGGACCTGACCCGATACCGACTCCAAACCGACGACCTATGACATCGCTGTAATAAACACGAGAAAGCGGATTCTTTTGAAAGTTTTGTTTCGTAGGCTTCATGCAGCAGTAGGACACGATTTCTAATATGGTTCTAACAATGGAACACATCCAGAAAAGCGAGTACTTGAACTAAGTGCGGCGTACTTGGTACAAGCGCCGAAGGCACTTGAATTGATTGAGCCCGGTTGGAACTTGAAATAAGCTTTCGGGCTTGTTTGTGACAAGTGAAATGCAAACTTATGAGATGAATGCACGCGTCTGGGCCAGCGCCAGCACCGTATGGTGCTTGACATCGAGGGGGAAATCACTTGCGAAATAGTTCGTACACCTTCCCCCGAAATAGTCCGAAATAAAGGCGAAATAAAGGCGAAATAAAGGCGAAATAGAGCGAAATAAAGACGAAATAGACGCGAAATAGTCGGTGAAATAGTCGCGAAATACCCCTGAAATACTCCGAAATAGCGCGAAATAGCCTGAAATAATCCGAAATAAGCGAGAAATAGCCGAAATGGCAGGAGAAATAACCGAAATGGCAGGAGAAATACCACGAAATAGTCCGTACGCTACGAACCCTAGTGGTTTCCCCCTCGCTTGACATATCAGGGATGAATTCAAGAACATGGGGCTCGATGAATTTGAGTTCCGAGGGGACTTGTGCTATGGCCCGAATTGACTAGTGCTGAGAACTTCTAGATCAACAGAGTTGCGAAAAAAGTAGGTGATTTGCGCATGTTGTTGGGTCACTGTTTAATAAACTATGCTAAGGGTAGGTCCTAGCGATTTTTTCCCTTTACTAGACCCCCCCCCCCCAAAGTCGACCCCTCGGAACTCAATGGTACCACCCGCAAATCTATGCGACACGCCAGTCAGGCTGTAGGGCCTATGTGCAATAATATTCCAAGATGGCGGAGGACGTTTTTTGTCAGCTTTCAGTTTTTCCTGTTTATTTCATACCTGAGTGAGATTTTTCGGTGGGGCTTTAACTGGGTAGGTTCCTAGATACCTCTCCACGCCTCTCCTGCACAGTCAACGACCTAAGTAGGTGGAGATAACGTTCAAACCTACCTCTTAGCTATCGAGCCCCACGGATCTCAATTCAAGAAACCGAAAAATCAAGTCCAACACTGAACTTGAAACAGGAACACGCTTTTCTGGGTGCAGTCCTCTGTGGACTCGGGCCAGGGCGCCAAGGGTCGACTGAGGATCCAGCATCCAACGTTAAAGACACACAGAGAGAGGGAGAGGGTGAGCGGGAGGATGCAAGGGCGAGGGAATTAATGCAAAAGGAGGGTTGGGGGGAGCAGAGCAGTTGAGGCGAGACACCCACCTGGGCAGACATCCCATAGTGACGTGCTGGGATTATTGCGGCTCTGCTCGCAGCGCCCCGCCCGAGCTGTCTGTCAGCCCCATGTGGGCGCGCGGGCGTCCGTGTTCCGCCCCTGGGGCTCAGGGAGGGGAGAGGGGGGGGGGACTCTCTCTAGACCCGTGTGTGCTTAGTCCGAAAGCAAATAATGTTCTTTTAGTTCGGATTTTACAATGTAGTGTGCCTCTTCATCACCTGCTTGGAGATCTGCTTATCTGGTGTAGTTTTCCTTACCAGTAAAGATTTCAAGTTTTAGATTGGAAATACAAATGCCAATTTTTTAATGAAAATGCTTACGTAAATTACTTATTCAAAGTATGATTGCACTTGAGTATTCTATACTGATACGTGCTTAGAGAAGAACCCATTACCGCTTGTCCACGGTGGGTTTATTTTCGCATGTCTGGTTTGGAATGATTGTGATGTTTCCCGATGCGAAGCGGCGCTCGACGCGTGGAACACCCTCCTGTAAGCTTGGCGTCAGGTGCGGTCGGCTTTGTGTGGGCTCGAGTGTCATGTAGCACTGTCCAGGGACCGACGGACGGACATCCGCCTTTGCGCGCGTCACGAGAGTGATGGCCAACCCGGCCGTAGGCTGACGGCGCACGGCGCGGTCGGCGTGTTGCTCGTGACGTGTGTTGTTCGCGGTCGCGGGAGCTGGTTTAGCGCAGTGGTCAGCGCACTTGCCGTTTGCGGTCGGGGCTGCGGGTTCGAAAACTCGCTCGCGAGAGCAGGGAATGTCCAGGCCGGAATTCGGCGAACAAGCCGTCAAAGGGGGTTGTTTGTTGCTGTGGTGGGCAGAGAGACCGCGACGCAGGAATGTGTTTGACTGTGAGGGACAGTCGTGTCATGTGCGGGGACCGTACGGCTATCGGCGCTGCGCAGCTGGCGAGGCGGGGCAGGGCGGGGCGGGCTAACAGGTGGTGAGGTGAGGGACGTGAGGGCGAGGGGTTATGGCGCTGCGGTCTCACAGCGTTGACACAAGGGGCCCTCTCTGTGTGTGTCTAGTGTGTGCTGGCACTATCCGTGCTGCTGCCGCTTCTGCTCCTGCTCGGGGCTACTATGGCTGTGAGAAACCAAAGGCCACACGGGGAAAAAAATCATTTGACTGCTGCCCCCGCAACTTACGTTAACTTAGGTGTGTTTGTAATGTCTATGTCCGTAAGTGAAGGTAAGTTGTGGGGGAAGTGAATGATGTAAAAGCTCTTAATGTCTAAGTCGACACTTGAAACCTATACACACGGAGTTGGAGGAGGCTCCGTATAAACACACAGTTCCCTGGGGCTCGGTACAAACACGGAGTTCAGCAGGCCGCCGTATAGCGTCGTAACTATGTTTTTTGAAAATTTCGAGTTATGAAGTGCGTCGGATAGAGGAAACCAAGGGCTATCGATCAGCGAAAACCTTATTTCGATATGTCAATTAGTTCAAAAGT
>NW_026267256.1:532210-535333 GCF_000697945.3 Frankliniella occidentalis | reverse complement strand
CCCCCCTCTAAACCCCCTCTCGGGTGTGACACTGTGTGTTATGCACGCTAACACGGCCGGGCTTGTGCGGCCCTTACGGTGCGATAAACGTTACCGTTACCGTGATCCCCCCTGCAGGCGGGGCGGCCCACTAAGCAGCCTGGCCCCGGCCGGCCCGGCGACGCTGCCGCGCAGTTTCCATACCCATTGGCGCGCGGGACCGTCAGCGTGGCACGAGCAGGGGTTTGCAGATCAACCCCACGGGCCAGATAGCACTGGAGTGGGAGGGTGCACCCGCGCACAGCCATTAGGACCATGACTTCCTGAGCATGTCGATGGTGATTAGAGGCGGGGACGCGACTCCGCTGCTGCTGCTGGCCGGACATGGTAAAATCAAATGTCTGATTTTCTGAGATAATGGGGAAAAACCTTTAGATGGACTAAATTTGGAGAAAACTTCTCAGATTTTAAGGAAGTCTTCTTGAAAAAATGTGGGACTTTTCCTCTCTATTAGAGGAGGCTACTTCAAAGGAGGAATTTTCTCAAGTTGGTTTTGAAGCGTAAAATGTTATGTCTTTTTCTGCGTGTGGTGTCCGAATTCCTATGGTTACTGTCGGTCATTTGGATTAAGCATTAACAAATAACATTTGCTAACTTGTCGAAAGAGCAAGGATAGAACTGTCGCACTGTTCCTTTGTTGTCTCAAAATGAAGCAACAAGAAAGAGGTATTTGCCTTTTGCCTGTCTGGGGTTGTTTCTTTGAAGTTTGTTTTTGCGTAGTAATTACTGGTGCAATTTGTGTGTGGATCGCGTTGAATTATAGGGTCTCGTCACCCTGCTCTTTACATGGTGAGGTGAGGCGGGGCCCTGAGCAGTGCTTCGCGCCCTGCGCGCGCGCGTGCTGGGACCAGGGGTTCTCGGGATTGAGTGGGATCGACAATGGGACGGAGTCTCTCGCTTTACCCCGCTGGGGCCCGGCCCCCTGGTTGGTCTGGTCGGTCGCAGCAGAGCCTCCCCGAGCGTGTTGTGTGTTCGGCTCCCACGGGGACCGGCGGCGGCAGGCCCGGCCCCTCGAGGGGATGGGGGCCTAGTCCGCAGGGGGGGGGGGGAGGAAAGGGATCAGTAGTTCGGCTGTTTGACGTCGGCGCGCGCGCGCTACAATCGCGCAACCGCGAGGAGCGCGGCGGAGATGTTTGCGCAAACTCGCTGCGGGGGTTGTTACTGGGAGTCGTTATGCGGCTGTTAGCCGGGGGTTCGGCCGGGCGTGCCGGCGCGGCGCCGTGTAGGAGTTGACTTTGGGATGGGAATCTATCGCGGGGCGGGGCGGGGCGGGGCGGCCGACAAGGCAGAGGCAGCGCCGGTACACCAACGGGATATGTGTGGGCCATGAAGGAGTGCCGCAGAGCATCGCAGTAACATAAAACTCTTCTTCGAACCTGCTGTTTCTGTGGCTGCCGCGCGCTGCTCGCCTACTAGAGAGATGACCTTGCGCCGTCCAGTTTCATGTCGCACTAAGAGAGAGAGAGAGAGGGAGAGAGAGAGAGAGAAGGGGGTAAGAAAAAAAACGAGTCGGGGGAAACGGATAGGGGAGGGATATGTGGGTGCACATCGCCGTGGCGGGGCGGCGCGGCCCGGGCCGTAAAGTCGCCCGCGTCGGCCGCCGTCGGATACGTCGTTAACCGGCCCGGGAATGGTTTCCAGTTGGAATAGTTTGGCGGGGCGGGCGAGAGAGAGGGTGGCTTTGCTGCAGAGGGACCGTGTCGGCCATAACAGGGGAATAAAAGTATCCGGGCGGCGGGTACCTACTGCGGGGGGGCCGTCGCCGTCGCCACACTGACCCCGTTCTCGCACCGGCACGCCCGGGCTGTATGTACTGCGCGATGCGAGCCCCGGGCCCCGCCACGGGAGACCGACTTGCCCGTCGCTCGTTTTGCACGACTTGCTCCGCGTCTTAAAATTTGCGAGTGTTCATGTCCCACCTTTCGCTTCCCGTCTTTCGCCGTTGCGGTGTTTGCAAGCAGCGCTATATATTTCTCGGCACAGGCTGTCGAGGCTCAAGCACGGGTGGTACGGTGAGGACTAGGCTAGAGCGATCGGATGTCATCTCCTGTGGTCTCATACGAGCAAAATCCAACGGGGGTGCACATTCGAGGGAGGTGAGTTACCTACCACGCGGCACGCGGGCAGGTACTTTTTAATGCATCCCAATTAACTGCACGTATCAGATGCGCAAACTACTTCCCTTAAGAGAATCGTCCAGAATGTAGTCTGTTTTTCTCGGATTTTCAGACTAATTTTAAGGAGCTTGGCGCGCCTGTGAGACTCGAGGTAGGCAATACCGCAGTACACGCCTGCACTGCAGGCACGGTGTTGCCTACCTATCAGGCGCTATGAGAGCTAATGGCGTTGTTGTGACTGAACTCATATTGGCAGCAGGTTTCTGCTCTAATGGGAATGACACGCGCACTTTCTCGATAAGAATCGCCCCTTATTGGGTGGCGATGACGACGCGGAGACGCCACAGCAGCCCGGCCACGAGGAGGCCACGTGGTGGGTTGTGGCGGCGTGTCGCTTTTTCGTCGGTCCGTAAATCACGCACGTGGTGCGTGCTTTAAGCCCGGCCCGGTATCGCGCCTCGTAATCAGGAAGCCTAACTTTGCTGTACTGCGTCTCACCTCCCCCCCCTCCCCCTTCCTCGTACCCTTTACCCTGCTCCTCCCGCCCCCGCCCCGACACCCACTATCTCTCTGGCTCTAGTAGATATGCACAGCCATAAATCCCCCTGTGCTGAGAGCGCGCGCCGCAGAAGAAATTGTGCAACATGATTTTGAAAAGAGGTTGTCCTTGGCGCCATCGTCGTGGTGGTGGTGGTGGTGGCGGCGGCAGCGGGTAGGCTGCGAGCAGCGCCGCCGGAGCGCGCTCGGGCGTCCTTGCTAAAAGTTACTTCTGCGGAGGGCCGGAAGGCGCGGTGGCGGCGCGTCGCAGGCAGCCGCTGTGACGAGGCGGCTTGCATCTCATTTCCGGACAAAGTGATTGGGAATCTGATGGATTTACCCCAAGAGAAGTAGCGCGCGCAAGGGGGGCCCCAGGGCCGCCGACTGCGCCACCGAGCCCCGGCGGGCTGCGCACCCTACTCTCCCCCCC
>NW_026267256.1:528004-532050 GCF_000697945.3 Frankliniella occidentalis | reverse complement strand
CTCCCTCTCTATCTCCCCCTTCTCTCACCCGTCTCCCTCCCTTCCTCTGTCTCTTTTCCTCTCTTCCTCTCTCTCTCCCTCCCTCTGCCTCTTTCTGCCTCTCTCTGCCTCTATCTGCCTCTCTCTGCATCTCTCTGCCTCTTCCCCTCCCTCTCTCCCTCTCCCCCTCTCCCCGTCTGCCTCTATCTCTCTTCTTCCCCTCTCTCTTGCTCACGCCGTAACCCCGACCCTCCTTCTCTTTCTCGTTTATCGGCAACTTTTAAAAGCGATGCCGTGTCGCTCGTTGGGCGATGGGCGTCGCGACGACGACCCTCTTGTTTGGAGTGTTACTGGGCGGCGGCGTCGTGTATGGCGCGCGTGGCGCAGCAGCCCTCCATGGCATGGCCCCGGCCGCCACCCGCTCGGCTCTCCCGGTGAGACAACGGTTATCCGTGCCCATTACACCGGCAAATTGGGACGCATCGTATTAGGGGGAGGGGGCGGGGCGGGGGGGTTCTTAATTTGATATCAAACAATAGCGGCGCACAATGGCTCCCCCCCGCCGGCCTGGCTCCGCCCGGCCACCCGAGTAAATAATCAGGCTGCAGCCGGGCTGCCGGACAATTTGACCCCAACAAATCACCTGGTTATGACCCCCATATTGGTGGTGCTAGCAAGCTACTACCGGCCGGCTCGATAAGGAGCGAGTGAGCATGTGTGATGCTGAAAGACTTTTCTCGCTCTCGAGGGTGTAATGTGTGGTGCGTCTGATGAGGAGAAATATAGCAAGCCGTCTATTTTTTGTTTGTCTGGCCAGTTAGTGCAGTTTACGGGTGACAGCCTGAATGGCCGAGCTCATATTGAATATCCTCTGCGATGTCGAATACCCTGAGCTCTCTCAAGTGGCCGTTTTACCCGCCTGGCCGGGCCGGCACTACCTCTGCGCTCTGATTAAAAAAGTTGGCTCCTTCCATGACGCTTCGGAAGGCGGTGGCGGTGGCGCGGGGCGTGGCGCGGTGGTGGTGCGGCCGCCATCGGGTGGGCAGTGGCGGCTGTTCCGCACTCGGGACGACTCCTGGACGGACAGCGAGTGGTGGACTGTTGAAAGAACGAAGGAGGGACGGATCTCGTTCTTCGCACGAGACTTGAGGCGATGAAAGTTCAGAAGAATCTGCGCTTCCCCATCAGTAAAACCACCAAGGATCTATATTGTTGGGTACGTTTACTAGTGGAAAATCTTCATGAATAGACAGTGCGCAAAGTTGCATCTTTCTCAGTGCGCAAAGTTGCACCTTTGTAATTTGTTTTTGTAGTGTACGATACGACCCTAGCAAGCTTAGAATCGTACGAGATTTGACATATCAACGATATTTCAGTTTCTTCAAACTTCAAACGTAATTCCGTCATCTTTCGTGGGAAAAATTTCCCTTTCTATTGTCACTTTCCTGTCTTAATTTTTCTTTTTAAAGTAGTACTCTGCGATGGCGATCCTGCTGCCGCCCTCCTTCTCGTCTTTCACGACCCCCCCGATATCCTTTTGCTCATCTGCGCTTGCTGCTGTCAACAAACAATTTCTGTCTCTCGCCTGCCCTGGCGTAATTGGAGGCAAGCCGTCGAGCAGCAGCAGGGGGTTGGAAAAGGGTTGGGACAGGCCGGGGTAATCTTGTTGCCGTAAGGTGATTGATTCAATGGGGATTGGAGGGGGTAGGGATGGTGGTGGTTGGGGCGCAACACGAGGCGCAACCTTCCTTCTTGGTCGGCCCTCCTCCGGCCCCGGCCCGCCGATCGCCCCGGCGGCTCTCAAACTCCTGTTCACATTCCTGCTGCTGCTCCTGTAACGGAGAGAACACTGAAACTGAACACACCCCCCGCGCACGTCTGCGTGCCTCTGGCCTGCCTGGGCGCCCAGCCTGCCCTGCTGCACACCCGCCGTCAAAGCAGCGGGTGCTGGTAGCAGCAGCATCGGACAACTTTAGTGCGCTTGCTGTGGAAAACATGGTTGCTGGCTGCCGGTCGGTACATGTTTTCTCCTTCGTAGGGTTCGAAGTTTCCAAAATTTCCGGAAATTTCCCGAAAGTATTCAAAATAAAAAAAAAAAACTTCCGAGGCCTGGGAATTTTTCCCATTTCCCCCCGGAAATTTTTTCCTGAAATTATCCGGAAACTGTCCAGGGCTTCCAACCCTACTCCTTGATTCCTATTGGCCTTTTATTATTCCAGCACTCCTTCCAGTTTTATTCTCACCTCCACGGAGTCGCGTTACACCTGTCGTGTCCAGCGCGCCTCCTGCTGTCCCTCAGCGCCACACCCCATCACCGCCTGTCGTTGTGTGTCCGCGTGTTTGACGCCATCATCCCCCCCCCCTCCCCATCCAGTGCACGGTGATTACCTGTGACAGTGCAGCTGTATTGGCAATTCGATGACCGGTAATAACTGGTGCGCTGGACGAGCTGACAGAGAGGCAAATGAAATTATAAAAAGAAGTCATCAGCGATAAAAGCGATGTAAAAGGGTGAATACGAACGCGCGTAATTATTTATTTTCTCCCAATACTCTGCTGAAACTAACTAGCCTCTTATTGTATTCATGTTGAAAGTAGGCACGGCAAGTCGTAATAAATTATTTCTTTTAGTTGCAACTTTCCGCTTTAGCTACTTGCTTTTGTAAAAATAACTACAACGAACCAAAGTGCTCCGCTGACGTCGTTCGCAGTGCGCAGGCTGACGATCGACGCAGTAGACTCCCCGCGTCACAGTTTGTGTCGTTACGGCCTAGGGCAAAAGCGGGAGAGGGGAGGTTGGTTCGAGTTAGAGGAGGAGGGGGGGTGATCAGGTGGCTGAGTAGGTGGGCGTGCATCGGAAACCTATAACTCGATACCCGATGGCCCTCGACAAACAGTTGCAATGTGGTCGGGGGGAGCGAGGAGCAGCGAACGCGGCGGTGTGGCGTGGCGTAGCGTGGCCATCGCTAGTCCGGGACAGATTGGAGCGTGAAGGTGCGGGGCGCTCCGGTATGGCGGCGGGGCTTGCTCCCGCTGGCCCCCTGGCTGTCCCGTTTGCCCAACTTCACTGTAAAAAGTTTTCGTGATTTTACGAAAAAAAATGTTGCGAAATGCTTCGTAAAAAATAATTTACGAAAATATTTCGTGTGTCAATTTACGAAACGTTTCGTAAAGTTACAAATATATTTCGTAACGAGTGAAAATTTTCGTCATAAAATGAGACAAAAATTATAACAATTTTCATACCGCCTAGATGGAGCTTTGGATTTTACAAAGCGATTCGTAAAATAACGACGTATCGTAAATGGTTAAAAACGAAGTATTTCGTTATAAAAAATGTTGGTTAAATTACGATAATTGTTTTAACAGTGTGGCTCTGGCCGACTGCTCTCCCGACATTAGAGGGAATAATGCACACTAAATCCAGTGCTCTGCTGCGTTGAGATGGAGACTTCAAGATTTGAGCTCCCCCCCCTCCCAAAAAAAGGAACAAAAAACAGACACAACCTCAATAAGGGCTTAAGATTATCTATTTCGCACACGTGCGTGACTGTTCTGTATTTTTGTATTGTTTCAAGTACTTTTGGTAATTTATTTCGGCGTACAGGGCATCTTTTCTTCTTTCGATTGTATTTTTCCGAGCTGTCGTGCACGACGACGGGTCCTATGCCCCGTGTCTTTACCTCATCACTGCTGTGGCTCCGGCTCGGGGGAGCAGCAGGCCTCCAATCATGTGCCTCGCCTGCCTTTACTGCTTCCCCTGCTCATTGCCGTTACCTCCCCCCCCCCTTCTCTCTCTCTCTCTCTCCCTCTCCCTCTCTCGCCCGCACCCGCCGCACACTGATGAGCCGCTGTCTCTCTCACTCATCTCATTTCCTCCTTCGTTTTGTATTTTTCGCGGGGCGCGCGCGGCGGAATTTAATTAGGCCGGCTCCTCACTCGACGGACAGACGGACGCTGGCCTTGGTGCCCCATATTTGGCGCCACAATTAGATTTGGCCGTGTCGCGCGCTGGCCGGCGGCACTGATGCTCAAAGGCAAGAAGAATTTTTTTAAAAAAGAGGGGG
>NW_026267256.1:522812-527942 GCF_000697945.3 Frankliniella occidentalis | reverse complement strand
GGGTGGAGGGGAAGTTACAGTTCCGACACGCGTAAATGGTAGGAAAAGCGGCGCCGGATGTCGAGATCAGAGAAATGGAAGGAGACGGAGAGAGAGAGTGAGAGAGGGAGGGAAGGGGGGGAGAGGAATCGTAGTAGTAGACGTAGTAACTTTGAGCGTCAGCGCGACAAGTGCGGTTGAGGAGGGCTGGGACAGGCAGTGTCAAGTGCTGCAGGGCGGTGGGGCGGCGGGCGCGCCGCTCCGCAGAGGAGGAGGTGCGGCGGCGCGGCGGGGAGGGAGGTGTGGAGGGGCGACACAGATGATGACGAAGGGCTTGCGCGGCGTCCCGCGCTGCCGGGGCTCCTGCCCTCCTCGCGGGGAATAGACAGCTAATGAGCCGAGCTGCCATTTTGTTTCAATCTCTGGTGGTGTGGCGCTCTCCCGGCGCTCATTATTTCTTGCGCCTCGGCGGTTCGCAATTAATGCCTGGCGTGTCCCTCCCCCCCCCAGGGGCATTTGTTAGTTTGTGGGGCGAGCAACAGCAAAGTCCTCTCTTTCTCCTTCCCGCCCCCCTATCTCTCTCTCTCTGTCTCTCTCGCTCGGGTTGTCGCAGCCGCAGCCTCGCGTCGTCCTTTCTCTTTTTTGCTCATTGTATTCTTACTGCGGCGTGGTGTTGGCGCCGCATCATGCCATGCCGTCTTCATCCCGGAGCCGCTTTCCTTATCGTCGTCGTTATCGTGCGCCCCGTTGTGACGTGCTTCTCCTCCCCTCCATACACACACCTTAATTCTAGGGGTTGGAAGCCGTGGAAAGTTTCCGGAAAATTTTAGGAAAATTTCCGGGTGAGATGGAATGGAGAATATTTGGTTTACATGGAAAGTCTGGAATAGTTTTAGATTTTATGGAATAGTTTTGGAACATCTGGAAGAGTTTTTGGAATACTTTTTAGTGTGTACATGGAATATCCAAGTGGCTAACCTCTCACTAAAGGCCCTCAAAAGGCCCTCAAAAGGCATAGGTAATAGCTACCTTTGTTTTACCAGAGCGCCCGCCTCTCGGCCCTCCTCCGGTGCAGTCCCCCGCCCCCTGCGCCACTGCTGGCCGTCACTGTATTGGGGCCGGGCGCTGTCCGCGGGCGGATTCGTGGTGGAGGTGGGAAGCAAAGTCGTGGGTGGGGGTGGAGCTGTGGCCGCCCCGTGGTCGGCAGTGTCTGCCAGGGCGAGATAGGGGAGGCTGATCGCCGCGCTGGCCCTACGTCATCTGGGCTCCGCGGGGTGACCCCTGTGCGCCCCGGCAGCCAGGTCCTGGAGGAGGGGTGGGGGGGAGGGCGTACGGGACAGGGCCCAGGGGTGCAGTGGCCCCGCCGCGCCTGGACCACCCTCCTGGGCCGGGTCGGCGCGCGGATCGCCACGGAGTCGGCTCCACACGCCATTGAGACCCGATTGTCCGTGAGGCCCTGAATGACTGAAAATGGGGGCGCCGCACTGCGTATAGCGCGGCGGAGCAGCGGGGTTGTGGGGGGGCACGACACGAGTCGCACAAAACTCTGGGACGGCTGGACGCCTTTTGCCCCTTTGGGCAAAAGTTTTTCTTTTGGTTTGAGGGCCATTTATTTTTCCACATGCGAGAATGGTCGCGGTAGATACCTTTGCTGTGCTTCGTCTTGTATTTTTTTTCCGTTGCTCACTTCATAACGAATACAACACGACCGGGTGGTTGGGTTCTGCGCCGACGGTATGCCCCTCCTCGTCATTAAAAGTTTTTCCTGCTGGTCGGTCGGTCGGTCGGTCGGCCGCCGCCGTCGGGGCCGCGGAGATGCTTTGCTAACGAACCGAACACGTTAGCGGGTTGGACGGTAGAAGAGGATGGGGAAAGAGGGGGGAGGGGGGGATGCTGTGTGTGGTGTCTATCAGCATGAAGAAGTCTCGCTGCGTGTGGGCTGGCCGGACGGGCTGCACAGCACAGATGCATCGGGCCGGGCCACTGCGGGCCGCCGGGCCTTCGGTGCGTTAGCCCAGTTAGCCGCGTTGTCACGGACCGGCGGATCACCAATGCCGTTTGTGGTCCCCTGTGAATGCATACCCTGCCCCCCCCCCCTTCCCTTCCTTTCTCCACTGTCCTCCCGTTGCCCCTGCCCCTCCCTCCCTTTCCACCGCACCAAACGCACCAATGCGCCCCATATTCTAATGGCCACTGCAATGGCCGCATCCAGACTCATATTTTTCGCGCGGCGTACATACAAAACGGCTCTGTAGTCGAATATGATTTGTGTTGCAGATATGCCGGTGCAGATATTTGTCGCATTGGGGATCGAAAAAGCCATTGCCCTGGTGAGTACTTTTTTATTATTGTTTTTGTTTGTTATTTATGTCTTCCACTTGTTTTTGTTTGCACGTGTAGTTTGTGTGTACGTGTAGGGCGGATGGAGAGAGCCCGTTTCACAAAAGTAAAACGCTGGCCCGTTTGTGTGCGTCTATTAGGACTTCCCTTCTCACCCCCATTTACCTCTCGTTGCTGCTCCTCTCTCGCACCCGCTCTCTTCGCTGATTTTTTTTTTCTTTTTTTTATCCTGTGGTGGAGAGCTATTGTGGTACAAACGCTTCTTCGATATCGATTGCACATTTTTCACGCCGCACGGACTTGATGTGAGGGGAGAGTAGGGGAGAAAGAGGGAGAAAGAGAGAGAGAGAGAGAGAATGAGAGAGGGGGTAGGGGGAGGGAGAAAGAAAGAGAGAAAAGCTAGGGAGAGAGGAGAGCGAGGGGTCGTCAACTTCGATATTCCTCCGTACACGGACTGATATTACCTCAAATATTACACCAATATTAGCCATATTACTGGTAATATTACCTCGATATTACACATTTTTCTAGTATTATGACGTCACAGCTTGAAAATTGGCTCAATATTACCAATATTATTTGTAATATTCAATATTCCTCCGTACACGGCCAAGGAGAGTTGACGACCCCTCGGAGGAGAGATTCTCTGCAGAAGCCCACCTGACCTCAGCGTGAAGTGCCGGACCCGGCTGGTCCCGGCTGGACCCCCTCCTCCGGTTCCCCTAACGGTTTGTTGCTGCCATCGAACCAGCCGTTTGTGTCTCGCCGGGCTGGGCCGTGCGTGCGCCACACTGCACCATTAATGAGACGAGTGCTCCGTCTCTCCGTCTCTCTCTCTCTCTCTCTCTCTCTCCTTCCTTACGACTGGAGGCGCAGATTGGATTCGACAGAGAGGGAGTTGGAGTGAGTGAGAGCAAGAAGAGCATGTGGGGGGTTGGAGTGGGAAAGGAAAGGGGTTTGATTCACGTACTGCCTGCCTGCTGCCATTGGTAGAATTTGCACGCGTTTCCGAGAGAGAGGAGAGAGAATCTGCGTTCCGAAGTCTAATCAATCGGACTCGTCATGTACGGCAGCTGCCCACGCAGCTGTTCCATTTTGTTCGTGTGCAGCGATCTAAACAAAATCGTGCAATAATGAGTGTTGTATTAAAAGGCTGAACTTGCACGGGTTTTTCGAGCTTCCTAATACAAGAACTCGACATATTGTTCAGTGCTAATGAACCCTTTCATGTGTGCTCACCAGTTAAAATACTTGTCAGTAAAACTAGCACCGAAAGTAAAACTTGCCTTTTTTTCCGTCTGTGTTTTTCAGGAGCGCGTGACGGAGGCGCAGGGCATGAAAGCCCACTTTGTGAACCTGCTGTGGCACGTCGCTTACCCGGTGGTCGGCATCTGGGCGGCCGGGGACTCCATCAGCATACGTAAGTTGTTCATGTCGTGAAAGTAAAACGACGACGGACACTGGAAAATGATTCGTAAATTTACCAAGCATATGGGTAATTCTACCAAAATGGCACGGGTCGGTGTCCGCGAAAAAGTTTCTCGTTTATCTCAAATATATTGTTTGTCAAGCTTCGCCGAGGTGGTTTTCGCGCTTCAGATGATTACTTGTGCTCTATTTTAACTATTTTAATCAACTACAGCTACGGGGCATTAGTAATTAATCAATAATTCGCTATAATCTCACGTTGTCCCCCTTCGTCACACCCTAACCTAATTTCAGCGTTTTCTTCAATACCAAATGATGCCAAGGGTATTTTACTGTTCGAGATGTTTACTTTCGTGTCATTTTCACTATTTCAATCAACAACAGCTACACACTTAAAGTATTTCGGCCAAAAATGTCAAATATTGTCCCCTTTGTCACGCTGTCCTGGGCGTTCGGCGTGACAAAGGGGGCTATTTGAGACATTTTTTGGCCAAAATACTAATAGAGAGTGGCTGTTGTTGATTGAAATATTGAAAATGACATAAGAGTAAACATCTCGAACAGTGAAGTACACTTGGCATCATTTGGTATTGAAGAAAACACTGAAATTAGGTTAGGGTGTGACAAAGGGGACAAAAGTGAGATTATAGTTAATTATTGATGAAATACCAATGCTCCGTAGCTGTTGTTGATTAAAATAGTTAAAATAGAGCACAAGTAATCATCTGAAGCGCGAAAACCACCTCGGTGAAGCTTGACAAACAATATATTTGAGATAAACGAGAAACTTTTTCGCGGACACCGACCCGTGCCATTTTGGTGGAATTACCCATATGCCACAGGAAATAATAAAACAAATTCCAACAGTCCTCAGCTTATTACGATCTAAACACTAATTGCGTTGCGTACTGAAACACTCGGACGATCTGCAGTCGAATTAGTGGAACTGTGCGGGTTTGCTAACTTTGTACAGAGTTGGAGCGCAGCTCTCGTCTGCCACTGCAGCGCGCCTGCGGACAGCTCGATAGGCCACCCGGCGCACTCGTGTGTCTACCGGGCCAGCCTACCCTGGCCTCCCTCATACGTTTAAATAACGCTCTCAAATGTCTTATCGTTTTGTTGGTTTATGAAGTACCTACGGTAATGAAAGAGAAATATTTGTTTTTGAACTTTCTACGTGTTAGCTGTATTTTCTTGTGATGGCAAAATTGTGCTTGTCGCTTAATAAGCAAAGTAAATAATCCATTTCGTAATTACTTATGCGACCTCTGCAGATGCCATGGTACCTATAACTAACATTTTTTCAAATCACGGTATTCCCCCCCCCCTCTCTCTCTCTCTCTCTCTCTCTCTCTCTCTCTCTCTCTCTCTCTCCGCTCTCGC
>NW_026267256.1:518681-521958 GCF_000697945.3 Frankliniella occidentalis | reverse complement strand
CGCCACCCGCCACACTACGCTAACCCCCCAAAAAAACTCTTTTTACTTTTTCCCTGTAAAGAACTATAATACAACTATATATAACGCGAAGTGATTGTTTCAACTTGTTGCAGTGGGCGGAGTGATTCTGTGCCAGTTCAACGCCATGGTGTTCCTCAAGATGTGGTCCTTCGTGCACGCGTGCTGGTGGGCGCGGGAGAGGCGCAGTCACAGAGGTGAGTTCTTGTGCGAGTCTGTACGCATAGTTTGCAGACCCACAGAGAGATGCGGGCAGCGGGAACACTGTAAATAAATAAAACAATATTTTAACAACATTCTAAACCGGTTTTACGCCCGTAAATCGAAACCGCAGTTTAAAGCTGTCAATTATTTTTATTGGAAACTGTAGGGTAGCGAAATAGTAGTTTCAAAATTTGAATTTTGAGGATGACTTCCATTTCTTTTGACAATAATTGCTGTAGGATTTTTTTTACTATCACTGGAAGTCGGCGAGTGACTTAAGCTGCTCCTGCAACACTCATTTTGAATGATTTTTGAGATTGCTCTATTAAAGTGATGGAAACATATATGTTTCGTATACGTCGCTCTATTCGGGTCAAAAAGGGTGACTCTCTCCCTTACAGTGATACAGGGGTGAAATAGTCCCGCGTGCTCGCTAAGTTGTCACACCCTTTCGCGACGGTTAGTCAGCCGCCTCCCGGCCCGGTCCGTCTCCGTCATGCCCTCCCGTCGTCCCCACGGGCCGTCGCGCCCGGCTGGCCTAACGCAGGCTGACAATCGCGCGCCACTTTGCGCAAATTTAAGCTGGTTTACGGTGTTGGACGGAAAGGGGGGACGGAGGGGGGGATCTATTTGTTTCCATCCTCTCTTTTAAGACCCGTCGCTTTATCATCCCCCACCACTCTCAACGCTCTCCCCTTTCTCCTGCTCTCCCTTTTCTCCGTGACGCCAGGGATTCTTGTGTGGCTGATGCCCTTCAGAAGGGTGTAACCCATTTGCATGTGCATCGTATCATGCACCTACGTGACACTCAATTTGAGGGCGAAAAACCGTGCAAACAAAACGTAACAGAACATTTATTCTAATTTGTTTTAATACGAAATGCCGAAACTCCTTCGGAAATGCACGCGCTTTGCTGCTGATCGAGGCTCCTTGAAAATGTGTTTAATTGAGGTCCGTGGCGGCAGCGGGGCTTCTGCTCGCCGTTGGATGGTGGCGAAAGGGAGGGGGGAGCGGACGGGGGGGGGGGGGCGTAAATGAGATTACAAGTTTGAGCCTCCTCCCCCCCCCCTCTCTTTTTCACTACCGCCACAAACATCAGATGCTTGCTCGCCGTGCCCGTAATGAGGGATGGGGTGGCGGGATGTCTCAGATTGTGGATAGCCAGCCCCTCTCTGCCCATCTCCACCCCTATTTTACTCAATTCTGTGAAAAACGAATTACGTTAATATCTCTTGCCTTTTCCGGCAGCGGCGGTGGCGGCTGCTGTGGGCTCCGGCTGTGGTGAGGTGGTGCACTCCAACGGCCACGGCGCCAGCAACGGACACGGCGGCGCCAGCAACGGGACCAGCAACGGCCTCGCCCGCGCGGCCGCTGGACATCCGCCCGCTGTCCAGGCGGTGGTGCCGGCCACCGAGTACCCGGACAACCTGTCGGTGGGCAACATGGCCTACTTCACGTTTGCGCCGACGCTGTGTTACGAGATGGACTACCCTCGCCACCCAACCATCAACTGGAGGTGCGTCCAGCTGGCAAAATCTGCATCTCTCTAATATTGATTGAAAGTTTGACTTGCATTTTTCGTCGTGTCTAAGTTTGAAACTTAATTTTCCCCTCCGATTTCCAGGAGAGTGGCGGTGCGCGCGACGATGCTGGTGGTGGTGTTTCTGATGCACATGAGCATGGCCCAGCAGTGGCTCATCCCCTCGTACACCGCCGTGCTCACACCGCTCGCGGTCAGTATCGGAGGACCGGTTCAATCGTTTCGTTATTCATTTTTGTTTCATCCTTTGAAAATCATTTTGCCGTCGTTTATTTTATCTCCCTCCTCTCTATCGCTCGCTTTTTTTTTTCATTATCAATACTTCCATGGCTCTCTGTGGATGCGCTGTGTGTGTGTGTGTGTGTGTGAGTGCGTGGCGCGCGCGCGTGGACATGCTATGTGTATTGAGCAGTCTATATTTAGTCGTCCGGGTGGGCGTAGATTCTGAATTTGTTTTATTTTTATTTGGTTCGTTCAGTCATTCACGTTGATAAAAATATAACTTTTCCTAGTATAAAAAACAGTAATAATACCAATGAAAGACTCCCGTCGCGCTGTGGGCCATATGCATGATTTCGTACAATCCCAACCCATCACAACTCCACCCCAAACCCCACCCCAAACCCCACCCCAAACCCCACCCCACTGTCAGTTCCCACTTAATATCGTGGAAAATGGGTCTTGCTGAAAGTCGTTTCTGTTTCTATTTCCAGAAAGGAGAGTGGTCCGTCGTGGCTGAGCGCATCTGCAAGATAGCGGTGAGTAGTGTATACATGTGCTATAAAACACAAGCAGCCCCACTCTCTCTCTCTCTCTCTCTCTCTCTCTCTCTCTCTCTCTCTCTCTCTCTCTCTCTCTCTCTGGCTCTCTTTTCTCGTTGTGACATGGGGTGTCAGCTTGGTGCACACGCCCTAAAAGCTTAACTTTTTTTTTTCTCTCCGTCCATTTCTGCACCAGCGGGACTTCTGCCGCTCAAACTTTTCTGACCCATGCTTTTCTTTCAACCCTCCCCCTCTCTCCTCACCCTTTTCCACCCTTTCCCCTGCTCTTTCTGCCTCTTTTTTTCCCTCCTGTTTATTACTGCAATTTTTTTCGTCTCCGTGTGTACTTCCGAATGATCGAAAGTTGCCCCCCGCTTTTGCCCGGGCGCCTGTCCCGCCTGTCCCAGATCCCCAACAACCTCGTGTGGCTCGTGTTCTTCTACGAGCTGTTCCACGTCAACATGATTCTGGTGAGCGAGCTGACGCGCTTCGCCGACCGCCGCTCGTACGACAGCTGGTGGGACTCGGAGGACATGAACGTGTTCTGGCGCCGCTGGAACCTGCCCGTCCACCACTGGTGCATCAGGTGAGTCCCCCGGGGGGGTTGGAGAGGAATCCGACCCCAACCCTTTAACTATTCATGCCTTGGATAATGCAGCAGTCCGTCGCGTCGCTTTTGCTGAATCAAAACTGGTATGCGGCAGTCCTTTTGCATAGTACCACTACGCGTACCTTTTTAAAATTCAGAAATAAA
>NW_026267256.1:516632-517466 GCF_000697945.3 Frankliniella occidentalis | reverse complement strand
ATATTCCTGTGTGCGTGTTCGAACGCGCGTGTGTGTGTTAGAGCTTGAGACAAAGGCAAAGAGGAGCCGCTAGGGATAACCCATCGACCACGGGGGCGCCCGGGCGGTCACGCCGCCGCCGCAGCTGAACCTGCGGGGGGGATGGGGGGAGGATTCAGGAGGATGAAAGGGGTGTAGGGGGCGCAAAAGGGAACCGTGTGAACTTATGATGGCGTTGCGCCGCGTCCAATTTTGGACTTTCGACGGGTCAGGCAGGCAGGACTGGGGGCGGCGGGTATAGAACAACCCCCTGTATGTGTCCACCGCACGGGACGGTGGGCCTTGTCACACACACACACAAACACACACGCACACACACGCACACACACGGCCGCAAGCAGATTATATGGCCGTATAAACAACCCTGGGACTCATTTGGTCCCCTGCGGTTCCTGCTCCAGCCGCTCCATGGGAACGGGGTCAGTCGTGCGGCCGCCGCCCCGGTCCATCCGCGATACGACCCGAAATTGAAATGACCGCGCCCTGCTCCGCCACACCCCGCCACCATGTCCCATGCGAAGCACCAACCATAACGAGACGGACCGTCCAAGCAGAACGCAATAAGAGCGAGAGCTGCGTGGCAAGCCGCCCCGCCCCGCTACACCCCGCCACACCCCGCCATACCCCGCCACACCGCGCCTCGCCCCGCCTCGCCACGCCACACCTCGCCCCGCCACACCTCGCCCCGCTCTTCTCTCCGGGTCCCGGACAGCTAGGCTATGGCGGGGACGGAAGGGCAGCAGGGCCGATAGTGCTGACCCCCTGCTAACCATAGGCGGGCGGACAGGGACTCGT
>NW_026267256.1:513857-515912 GCF_000697945.3 Frankliniella occidentalis | reverse complement strand
CCCCCCATCCTGCCCCCCCGTCCGCTGCCGCCGGTCCTCTACTCCCGCTCCACTCTCTGACGTGAGTGATGAACTGCGGAGCTCACCCGCCGCAGCAGCAGCTGCCCAGGCGCCGGCCTAGAGCCACAGAGGGAGGGGGGAGGGGGCAGCTGCTCTAGGACTATGATGAACGAAGTGTAATAGCCTACGCCGCGGTGCGATCAGCCTTCACTGCTCTTCTTCGTGTACCGTACCATCGTGTTTGCATGCCATATGCTTGTCTTGTTCGGAACCGTTTTCGCTTTACTTTTGTCTCTGTCTCGGTGTTTGTGTCTGTGTTTGTGTGCTGCTGCTGGCTGTGGTGCGGTAATAACACAGGCGAGGGCATTGGGAAGACTGATGTGGCACTCGCATGTGGGAAGAGGGGAGAGGTAAGTAAAGTAAGCTGGTTAAGGCACTCGTGCACGTCCTGTGGAGAAGATTCTTCGGGGACTCTCATTCTTTGTTTATCATTTACTTCGACTTTAAATGTGACACATGCACATGCCGTGACGTTATGATTCTTGAATTCTAATTTACATTTAGAGAATGCTCGCAAATCTTGTCATGTTTAGAACGCATTAAATACAATACAGATATTACATGTTGACCTAAAAATGTATCGTACCGGCTGTTTGCCTACTCGCACTGGTGCGTGCAAAGAAAATGCCGTTACAGTAGAGGGTTTTGAGCCCTTCGTGTTTTTTGTGTCCAACCGTGAGTTGCCACTTTCAAAAAAAGTGCCGCGCTCTCTACTAAAAATGACACAATTTGCGAGCCCCTTCTATATCTATTACAGTGGTCTAAGACAGTGTGTGCGTTGCCGCAGGTCCCCATCGGCGACCTCAGCGAGTGGGTGTGCAAGCGACTGGGTCCGCGCTGGGGCAACGCCGTAGTGTGGTTCTCCGTGTGCGTGGGCCAGCCGCTCTCCGTCCTGCTGTACGTCCGCGACTACGTGGTGGCCTGCGACGGGCACGCGGCCCTCGCCGTCCTCGGAGATTCGGCCTTCGCTACCTCATGAGTGCTCATCATTGTGATTTTCAGAACTCAACTTCTGTTGTTTCCATTTACTTAACAGGGTAAAATGTTTGTTTTTTTATATCGAAATGTTACATTAATTTTATTTTTGCGTGTTGTATTGGTCCGATGTCGGTCCTAAAAGTTGTAATTTATTCTATGTTTTTTTATATATATACGGCGTACAACGCTGTTGTGTTGTGAAGTCATTTCTAGTTTATATGTTATGTTTGGTTCGTCGCGGGTTTTCGGGGGACCAATCTTTGTTAATGTTGTTGGCCACAGATTTTTGTTGTCAGTATTATTGTGTTTACTTAAGTCCGACCGTCACACAATCATTCCACATTCCTTTGTGCTTCATTCAGCCGCCACATCATTCCACCGAAATATATAAAATAAAATGAACCAGCGTGTAATGTTGAATTGAAATATGGTAACAATAAAAATCGTGGAGCATCCCATCTTCTCTTTGTTCTTGTCCCGCCGAGGCGCCGTCCTCCTGCCGCCGCCCTCCCTCGCATCGCTCCGACGGAGCTGTTCACTCGCTGCTCGCTGAAATGAAAAATTTGTTGTTGGCGTTATTTCTGTGACCGGGTGGAGGAAAAAAGGGGGAAAGGGAGGGGGAGTCCGAGCAGCAAACAAAAGCGCCGCCGCCGCCGCGATGCTGTCTTTTATTCGCCTGTCCTTTTTTTACGCCCAGTGTCATATTTATGTCGCCCATTCATTGGCTGGCCGGCAATATTCGTCGCCGATATAAAACCGAAGCGCGGCGCTTGACAAATACCCCCCGCGCGCCTCGTCGCCGTTAGTGGGTGTGACAGAGACAGAGGAGGGGCTCGGCGGGTGGGAGAGTGAGAGCCAGTGGCCATTTACACACACAAACGGTATTGCAAGCTAGGGCTCTTATCTGGGCGAGTATCACGGCATGGGGGCGACTCTCTGCAGCTCGCAACCCGTTCGCTTTGGTGACAGCGTCTGTTGACTCGTGAGGGTAACTTGGGGAGAGGGGAGAGGGGGGGG
>NW_026267256.1:503374-504832 GCF_000697945.3 Frankliniella occidentalis | reverse complement strand
CATGCACCTTCACTCCTAATAACACTGTGCACACATGTAGTTGAACAATATTTGTGCAACGCCTCTTGTATACACGGCATTATCCGCACACGGACTCTGGCAGGAACATGTACAGCGACCCTGCACGTGCATGCTGGTGATGGCTAGCTCTTCTTTTTGCCTCTGCCGAATGTTTTAACACGTCACTCTTGTTTCAGACGGAGAGTCCGATAATCCGGAGCGGCCTGCGCTGACCGTCCACTGTCCGCAGCCAGCCGATCCCCTCTATGAGTCCGATGTGGATATCGTGGAGAACAAGATAGCGGTGCTGGAGGAACGTGCAGACGGGGGTGACGGCGAGCAGCTGGGGCTGGTGGTGAGCGGCTGCTTTTCGCTCCACAGCGCGGAGGGCGACGCGGGTGGTGACGGGGGGCACGAGGATGACGGGGCCCTGGAGCAGCACCCCCAGGACGGTGGACAGGAGGCGGCCAAGGACAGATGCGGCTCCGGTGACCAGAAGGATTCCGACAGGGGGAAGCGGGGACTTCGAGTGCAGAAGAGGCGTCACCAGAGCAGCAAAAAGACGTACGAGTGTAGTGAATGCGGGAAGCGGTATAACCACAAAGACAGCTTTGGCTACCACGTCAAGACCCACACAGGCGAGAAACCTTTTGAGTGTGACGTTTGTAACAAGCGTTTTATCAAGAAATGTAGCTTTGATGATCACGTCAGGGCCCACACTGGCGTAAAACCATATGAATGTAACGTTTGTAAGAGGGGTTTCGCCACAAAAACTCACCTTGATTACCACGTCAGGACCCACACTGGGGAGAAACCATATAAATGTGACATTTGTAACATGCGCTTCATCCTGAAATGCAATCTTGAGTCTCACATCAGGACCCATACTGGCGAGAAACCATTTGAATGTGACATTTGTAACAAGCGTTTCACCCAGAAATCCACTCTTGATTCTCACGTCAGGACCCACACAGGCGAGAAACCATTTCAATGTAACATTTGTAAACATTGCTTTAGTGACAAATCAAATCTTCGTCGTCACAAGAAAACACACCGTATTGCTGCTGACCTCTGAATATGTGATTAACTGTTATTAGCCTTGGATAAAACTGACTTTTCCTTAGGCAGGGTATTTGTTGTATGGCTGAAAGTTCCACGTCTAGTAATGTAGGCTAAAGGCTGATGAGAAACTGACGACTCGACTGCCTCGTCTGTCATGTTGATTTTGTATTGAGTTGCTTCATTCAATTTAATGGTAATTAAGTGAATAAAAATAAAACATTGCACCTATCACTATTCTTCCTTGCTAATTACACGTTGCCCACATGTTCTTCAACATTAGTCGTGCAGTGTATATCCCGTATGTCCTGTAAGAGCACAGTTTTGTCATATATTTGTTATTCGTGGCTGTGCAATGCCCATTGTATGCATGGTCATGCTCTAGTATTTCGGGTCGCA
>NW_026267256.1:501722-502788 GCF_000697945.3 Frankliniella occidentalis | reverse complement strand
AACGTGTGGCCTATGCAGCCGCTGCTTGGCGGAAGGCTCGAGTTTGCGACCCCTGGATTATGGTATTCCGCTGCAAGCGAACCGGAACCTAAAGAAGAAAAGCACGACTGCCCGATCTGTTTTCTCCTGAACGCTTATTGGTCAACGATGACTTTGGTATGCTGGGCTGGGCAGCCAACGAGCGCGCAGAGGGGATTAGATCGAGCAGTCATACTTTTTAGCCCGCCCTTCTGCTTTAGAAAATCTATCTAGCGGTCTTATGCAAACGACCTCGTGTCTGTCTGTGTGTCTGTCTGTTCCACTAGAAGGAGATGTGCTAGAGACTTCAAAATTTTAGGGTATCTTAAGGTTCACTCATAGAAAACGAAACGCCTACGGCAAATCCTGGCAACCACCCCTAAAGTGCTAAAAGGGGGTATTAAAGAAAATGGGGTAGGTCTAAAAAGTCAGAAAACAATATTTTTTTTATGATTTCCTAAGGCAGGGGTCTCAAACTCGCGGCTCGCGAGCCAAGCGCGGCTCGCCTAGCCCGGTAGCGCGGCTCGCCGAGAGCCGCGCACCTCTTGCGTTCGGGTGGATCCGAGCCGATCCGAGCCCCCGAGAGCCGCGCTCGGGTTGCTCGAAGATGAACTGGACCCAGCCATCGTCGTCTGTCGCTCGACACACGCCGCTCGCTCGCTGGCCCAGTGTGTGTGTCTGTCTTTGTCTCACTCATTGAGGCGCCATTGGAAGAGACAAAGACAGACACACTGGCCGGCGACAGAGCGCCGAGGAAAGCCAGCCGGCGGCGACAGCAGTGCGGCCGGGCACGGGTCAGTCGCTGAGGCACCACTACATCTATCTCTCTCACTCTTCTTGCCGAAGAGCTTGTAATGCACGTGGCCTATGCAGAAGCGGCTCGGCGGATAGCTCGAGTTTGAGACCCCTGTCCTAAGGGGTACCTCGTCAAAGTAGAGCCCTCGGGGCAAAAAATTCGTCCGTTTGGCTCTATCTCTAACCGTTTATGCGCTGGAGGGTCTTTTTTTGACGAAAATAAGCTTAAAATTGCTGTAGTGAACATTTAGTT
>NW_026267256.1:501115-501672 GCF_000697945.3 Frankliniella occidentalis | reverse complement strand
CCCCCCCGCCCCCTCTCGCACGCCCGTTTCGCGCTCCAGGCCGCGAGGCTGGCGCCTGGAGAAGAGGCGCTGGAATGGATGGAAATGAAAGGCGGCTAAGGAGCTTAGCGGGCCTCCGCCTGCCGTATCGCGGCCAGCGCAACGAACGACAGCGCTTCTGGCATCGTGACCTGGTCATGGAAGGTCACGTGGCCTTCCGCGCCCATGACCTCTCATCTCGATCCCGTGGTCACCCTACCGATCCATCTGGCAAAGCCTCATTGTAAAACGTGGCAAGAACATTTTTTTTGCCTGCTCTGCAATGCAATTTGTTTCGTTCCCATGTCAATGTCCTTAAGAACTTGTTCTACGTCTGTGTTTGTATCGTTGGCCGCCTCTTGTTGGCTGAGCGATTAGCGAAGCCTATTACTCCGTCTGGTCGGAAAAAACTTTTTCTGTCTGTCTGTCTGTCTGTGCACTGTTAAACGTTTTCGTGATTTTACGAAAAAATAAGTTACGAAATGAGTCGTAAAAATTAATTTACGAAAATATTTCGAAAGTGCCAATTTTACGAAAAC
>NW_026267256.1:492145-493715 GCF_000697945.3 Frankliniella occidentalis | reverse complement strand
GAGCGAGAAACCGGCTGACGTGGGTTCGACTCTCCGCGTCAGGCAACACATTTGCGTTTTGCGGCTGGGGCCGCGCTACTGGTGCTTTCTCTTCTTCAAATTGGACATCATACAACGATCATTCGGCAAAGGTTCGGTCCCTTCTCGGCCAGAGAAGATCCAGTTTCCTTCACGTCGCCGGACATATTTCAACGATCATTCGTCAAAGTTTCGGTCTCACCTCGGCCAGAGACGAGCCAGCTTCCTTCACGTCGCCGGACTGAAATCGGCCTGTTTTCGGTCTTCCGTCAGATGCGCACAGAGGCCGAAAAAAGACCGATTTCCGTCCGGCGACGTGGAGGGAACAGGCTAATCGGCGACCGGGACACCCGCCTTGTGTCAGACGCGGATCGGTTGAATTTTTCTGTGCGGGTGGAATCAAGGTTCCCGAGAGCCGCGCTCGGGTTGGCCCAGTGTGTGTCTGTCTCTGTCGCACTCATTGAGTGCCAGTATGACGGACAAGGATAGACACGCAGGCCGGCGGACGACACCACTAGCTCTATCTCTTTCACTCTATTGCCGAAGAGCTCGTGGAACGTGTGGCCTACAAGGTGGCCTATGCAGCCGCTGTTTTTCGGAAGGCTCGAGTTTGCGACCCCTGAAATATGGTATTCCGCTGCAAGCGAACCGGAACCTAAAGAAGGAAAGCACGACTGCCCGATCTGTTTTCTCCTGAACGCTAATTGGTCAACGATGACTTTGGTATGCCGGGCAGCCAACGAGCGCGCAGAGGGGATCAGATCGAGCAGTCATACTTTTTAGCCCGCCCTTCTGCTTTGGAAAATCTATCTAACGGGCAAACGACCTCGTGCCTGTCTGTCTGTCTGTGTGTCTGTCTGTTCCACTAGAAGGAGATGTGCTAGAGACTTCAAATTTTTAGGGTATCTTAAGGTTCACTCCTAGAAAACGAAACGCCTACGGCAAATCCTGGCAACCACCCCTACAGGGCTAAAAGGGGGTATCAAAGAAAATGGGGTAGGTCTAAAAAGTCAGAAAACAATATTTTTTTTTATGATTTCCTAAGGGGTACCTCGTCAAAGTAGAGCCCTCTGGGCAAAAAATTCGTCCGTTTGGCTCTATCTCTAACCGTTTATGCGCTGGAGGGTCTTTTTTGACGAAAATAAGCTTAAAATTGCTGTAGTGAGCATTTGGTTGTACAGGAAGGCCTCTAGTTTCAAAGTGTACCCCCCCCCCCTTAGAAAAGAAGTTTTTCTAAGCAGAAGGGTGGGTTGTAGTCACGGTGCGCCATCGTTACATTCCTTTCTCATGCGTCTAAGGCGCAAATTTTAATGACGACGGATTTTAGCGGGCCGAAGGCCCGCTATATTATTTGATTATGTTTTTCAGCAAATTTAGAAATAACGGTCGGGCCACAGCTGGCAACTCTGTTTGGCGGAAGGGCGGGCCTGCTTGTTTTCTTTAGGTACCAGTTCGCTTGCAGCGGAATAGCCTACAGCGAGTGTGCCTGCTGGTGGCGGCTGCCTTTTCTTTTCGGCCCTCCGAAGTGTTCTGACGCGTTGCTCTTGTTACA
>NW_026267256.1:490575-492095 GCF_000697945.3 Frankliniella occidentalis | reverse complement strand
CAAGGTAGATGTATGCCAGGCGCGTCGCAGCGTAACAGTGTTTCGTGAGATATCGCGAAGCCTGTTACGCGAGACGTGGTCTGGCGTACATCTACCTTGTCTATCAATACTCAGTATAAATCCGATGACGACGTCGTCGACCCCAAGGTAAATAACACCATCTAACTGTGCATTGTGACGGAGATCTGGGCGATAGACTGTTCCTGTTGTACACGTTGAAAGAAGAATTCGCCACCGGAATCGCAGTTCTGAAGTAAGGAACAATCAAAACCAGTGCCGATAAACCTTTACAGTTACTGGGGTGATACTCCAGTTTATATGGGTCGAACTGCACTAAAGAGCAAAATAAGCGAAGTTAACATACTTGTTCTGGTCCTGATTTCATTTCTTCTTCACGAAACATATGCAGATCCGAAACCGTCCGTAGTACAGTCGCTCCACGCTCGCGTTGTCGACAAATACAATGACACAACTAGACCACCCCAGCTACGTTTCTTCTTCCCGACACGACAGAACCCCGTCTCTCTCTTCCTCCGACGTTGATCCTCTCTACGCAGCCGTCAGGGGCCTCCCCCCCCCCCCCTTTTCTCTCCTGCTGCAAGTGGCCCCGCTGCCGCCACACGACCCGGTCGCTCTCCTTCCCGCGACAAATCGCGAGCGAGCGCGGGCTTTGGGGTTTCCTTTGTGCCGTGTTATTTCCTTACTCCGGCTCCGGCGCGGCCGGTGGCGCGTGTCGACGCAGTTGTTGCGCCTTATGAATATGCATTCATCCGCATTACTAAAGAGGGTTAATCTTGTGGACACAATGGCGGAGGGGGCGGGGTGACGACGACGTAGAGGAAGGCGGCTAAGAAAAGCCAAAGCAGCACCCGCAGAGCCAGAGGTCGGCGGCCGGGGGGCGCCCCCCGCTGCGCGCACCTGTCGCCCACTGCCGGACCAGGGCCAGGATGCTGGCCGGCCAGCGGGCCCGCGGAGAAGCGGAAGCTAATTGCTCTGTCGCCTACTGGGAGGAAGGCGGAGAACAAAGTGCGACGTTAATTTATTATAATTTCTCTCCAGCCACCCCACCCCATCTTTTCCTTTCTTTTTTTTCCCCTTTTTAGCTTTTATGTGATTCTTTTTGCTGAAAGAAGTAATAACACCTCTCTCTGCGGTTGCAGCGAAAAGCGGCGCGAATAATTGAAAGCAAATCCAGAAGAGGCCGCGCGGCGCGAGCTCCTAATTGTCGAGGAGAGGTACCGGAAGGTATTTACATGTTTGCATCATACGTTCAACACACTCGCTCACTCGTATACACACGCTTGCGCACGTGTGTGTTAATCCCGCTGAGCCGCCGGGGTCCCGCTTCAACTCCTCGCGGCCCCGGCCAGACCCCGGGAGGCGGGCGGAGGCCTTTGCCGCTCTCTAAGGCTTACAGGACCACGCATACGTAAACCTATAATGAGACAGGCTCGTGGGACCGGCTGGGGGGTGGTGGCATGGCGTAGCATAGCGGGGTTGGCAGAGGCTGGCAGGTAGGC
>NW_026267256.1:480872-482964 GCF_000697945.3 Frankliniella occidentalis | reverse complement strand
ACACTCTGCACACATGTAGTTGAACAATATTTGTGCAACGCCTCTTGTATACACGGCATCGTCCGCACCCGGCCTCTGGCAGGAACATGTACAGCGACCCTGCACGTGCATGCTGGTGATGGCTAGCTCTTCTTGTCAGCTCTCCCGAATGTTTTAACACCTTACTCTTGTTACAGGCGGAGAGTCCGAGAATCCGGAGTGGCCTGCGCTGACCGTCTACTGTCCGCAGCCAGCCGATCCTGTCTATGATTCCGATGTGGATATCGTGGAGAACAAGATCGCGGTGCTGGAGGAAGGTGCAGACGGGGGTAACGGCGAGCAGCTGGGGCTGGTGGTGACCGGCTGCTTTTCGCTCCACAGCGCGGAGGGCGACGCGGGTAGTGGTGGGAGACACGAGGATGACGGGGCCCTGGAGCTGCACCCCCAGGACGGCGGACAGGAGGCGGCCAAGGACAGATGCGGCTCCGGTGACCAGGAGAAATCCGACAGGGGGAAGCGGGGAGTTCGAGTGCGTAAGAAGCCTCGCCAGAGCGGGAAAAGGACGTACGAGTGTAGGGAATGCGGGGAGCGGTATAGCTACAAATATAGCTTTGATTATCACGTCAAGACCCACACAGGCGAGAAACCTTCTGAATAAGACGTTTGTAAGAGGCGTTTCATCCAGAAATCTACTCTTGATTACCACGTCAGGACCCACACTGGCGAGAAACCATATGAATGTGACGTTTGTAACATGCGTTTCAGTAAGAAGGGCACGCTTAGTATACATATTAGAACCCACACCGGCGAGAAACCATTTGAATGTGACGTTTGTATGAGGCGCTTTAGCTAGCAAAACTCCCATGATGCTCACGTCAGGACCCACACTGGAGAGAAACCATATAGCTCTAACATTTGTAAACAGTGCTTATGTGACAAATCAAATCTCCGTCGTCACACGAAAACACACCGTACTCCTGCGGACCTGTGAATATGTGATTAACTGTTACACTGTTATTCAAGGAATGTGACGTCACATTCTTATCGATGTGAAACGTGTCACATTCGTTTGAATATTGTGTCACATTCATTTGAACGTGACTGCACGTAAATTTATGCTCAAATAGCACCAGGCGTTGGGCGATTCACGTTTAAACGAATGTGACACAACATTTAAACGAACGTGACACGATTCACAATAAAACGAATGTGACGTCACATTCGTTCAATAACAGTGTAGTAGCCATAGATAAAAGTGACTTTTGCTTAGGCAGGGTATTTGTTGTATGGTTGAAAGTTTCACGTCTGGTTAATGTAGACCGAAGGCCGATGTAAAACTGACCTCTCGACTGCCTCGTCTGTCATGTTGATTTTGTATTGAGTTCCTTTATTTAATTTTTGGTAATTAAGTGAATTAAAATAAAACATTGCACCTATAAATATTCTTCCTTGCTAATTACACCCTGCCCATATGTAGCTCAACAAAATTCGTGCATTGCATCTTGGATGCAGCGCTTTAGTGCCATAACAAATCTCCATCGTCACAAGGAGACACACCGTACTGCTGCGAACCTTTGAATATTAAAATTACGACATGTAGCCTGCCTGAACTGCATTGTAAAAATTAGTTGTTAAAAAACAGCTCAGTTGTTGAACAACAGCTCATTTGTTCGAGAACAGCAGAAGTTGTTGAAAAAAACTACGTTTGTTAATGCATTGTTGATATTGGACTATTGGGCACCATTTCGTTTTTGCTAACGTTTTTTTATTACTGTTACTGGTCAACTTTTGCCGTTATTTGACAAACGAAGCCGTTTTACAACAACACGAGTCAATGAAAAACTTAACAAATTTGCTGTTAAGTGACATCAATTTTTTTTTTACAGTGTGACATTTGCTTAGGCCTGTTAATTTTGTTGGCTGAGCGATTAGCGAAGCCCATAACTCCACTGACCGGAAAAATTTCATTCTGTTTGTCTGTCTGTCTGTCTGTCTGTCCGCACGATAACTCGAGAAAGAATTGAGAGAGCGATCTGGGAATTTCAGGGTCGTTTTGTATCATAAAACGAACGGGAATCTCGGCTCCAGCCGAACGCAAGAGCTCTTGCGTTCG
>NW_026267256.1:478046-479082 GCF_000697945.3 Frankliniella occidentalis | reverse complement strand
TTTGCTACAGTGGACTCTTGATAGGTATCGCGTGCGAGAGAGACAGCTATAGAAAAATAGCGCGTTCCATGCTGACTGCTGGCTCCGGTGCTCACTTTCCATAAATTTCCTTAAATTCGTTTCCTATCGCATACCTGTTTCAATATAAATCACAACCCTATCACATGTGGGCTCGTTTTAAAGAGAATTTAAAGACGAAGAAGATGGCACCTTCGAAAATAAAATTTTCGTTTACGGTTAGAAAATTGCACCTTGAAGTGTAAAACTCTGAAGTTTCGCAGTTATAACTGTCGACTTGTTCTACACTTAGAAGGTTCGAGTTTGCGATTTGCGACCCCTGGAATATGGTATTCCGCTGCAAGCGAACCGGAACCTAAAGAAGAAAAGCACGACTGCCCGATCTGTTTCCTCCTGAACGCTAATTGATCAATGATGACTTTGGTATGCCGGTCAGCCAACGAGCGCGCAGAGGGAATCAGACCGAGCAGTCATACTTTTCTTCTTTAGGTTCCTGTTCGCTTGCAGCGGAATACCCTAGGGGTGCCTAACTCCATAAAAATGTGTTCACCCGATTACCAAAATTTAAAGGTTACCAATGATTACCAAAGATTACCTATGTATACTAGGTATGATCTCCCCTTATTCTAAATCAAAACGGCAATTTTTTTGTTCCGAGAAAGATGCTTTTTCGTACGACTCTTTAGAAGTTCTTGATTCTTCATCATGCAAGTTACAAATTTGCATTCTGTGATTGGCCAAATCATGCCTTTGTCCACGGGAGGAATTCAAAGTTGCCATATTAAACATGCGCGTTGGCATGTAGGCAAGATGTGCACAAAAATTCATGTCTAAATCAATAAATTTGTTCTTTTAAAGGGCTCTCACACGAGTGTGAGGATTACCAGGGATTACCAGTGATTACTAAGTTTGTGTACACCCGATTACCACAGTTGGGCACCCCTCGCCCTATAGCGAGTGTGCCTGCTGGTGGCGGCTGCCTTTTCTTTTCGGCCCTCCGAAGTGTTCTGACGCGTTG
>NW_026267256.1:475050-477996 GCF_000697945.3 Frankliniella occidentalis | reverse complement strand
CTAACGACCTGACAGTCTCATCCGTCATTTCGTTTTGTTCAGTTTCACTGTATGGTTAAATTGTAGTTTCGAACTTAAAATAAATCCATGCACCTTCAATCCTAAAAACACTCTGCACACATGTAGTTGAACAATATTTGTACAACGCCTTTTGGATACACGGCATTATGCGCCCACGGACTCTGGCAGGAACATGTACAGCGACCCTGCACGTGCATGCTGGTGATAGCTTGCTCTTCTTGTCGGCTCTACCGAATGTTTTAACACGTCACTCTTGTTACAGACGGAGAGTTCGAGATTCCGGAGAGGCTTGCGCTGACCCTCCACTGTCCGCAGCCAGCCGATCCTGTCTATGATTCCGATGTGGATATCGGGGAGAACAAGATCGCGGTGCTGGAGGAATGTGCAGACAGGGGTGACGGCGAGCAGGTGGGACTAGTGGTGAGCGGCTGCTTTTCGCTCCACAGCGCGGAGGGCGACGCGGGTAGTGACGGGGGACATGAGGATGACGGGGCCCTGGAGCAGCACCCCCAGGACGGCGGACAGGAGGCGGCCAAGGACAGATCCGGCTCCGGTGACCAGGAGGAATCCGACAGTGGAAAGCGGGTAGTTAGAGTGCGGAAGAGGCGTAACCAGAGCGGCAAAAAGACGTACAAGTGTAGGGAATGCGGGAAGCGTTATAGCTACAAAGATAGCCTTGATTACCACGTCAAGACCCACACAGGCGAGAAACCTTTTGAATGTGACGTTTGTAACAAACGTTTTATCATGAAAGCCAGTCTTGCTCTCCACGTCAGGACCCACACCGGCGAGAAACCATATGAATGCGACGATTGTAACATGCGTTTCAGCAGGAAGGACCACCTTAGTTACCATATTAGGACTCACACAGGCGAGAAACCATATGGCTGTAACATTTGTAAACATTGCTTTAGTAACAAATCAAATCTCCT
Source organism: Frankliniella occidentalis (assembly GCF_000697945.3). Classification (NCBI taxonomy): domain Eukaryota; kingdom Metazoa; phylum Arthropoda; class Insecta; order Thysanoptera; family Thripidae; genus Frankliniella; species Frankliniella occidentalis. Next base: position 477,043 of record NW_026267256.1, on the reverse strand, counting down.
TCGTCACAAGAAAACACACCGTAATGCTGCGGACCTCTGAATATGTGATTAACTATTAGTAGCCATAGATAAAACTGACTTTTGCTTAGGCAGGGTATTTGTTGTATGGTTGAAAGTTTCACGTATGGTTAATGTAGGCTGAAGGCCGATGAAAAACTGACGACTCGACTGCCTCGTCTGTCATGTTGATTTTGTATTGAGTTCCTTTATTTAATTTACTGGTAATTAAGCGAATAAAAATAAAGCATTGCACCTATCACTATTCTTCCTTGCTAAATACATGCTGCCCAAATATTCTTCAACAATAGTCGTGCAGTCGAGGGGTGTGGAACTGGTCAGAAAAGTGTACTCATGATTGTGTCTAGACAATCATTGTTTCAGATTGTGTGTGATTGTTTCTGATTGTGTCGATGATTGTCTCTGATTGTTTCAGACTGTTGGGTCAATATTGGGACATAATTGTAAAATTGTGTCATGATTGTGTGTGATTGTTTTGGATTGTGTGTGATTGTTGCAGATTGTCTATGATTGTTTGTGATTGTTTCAGATGGTTGAATAATGATTGTGATATATTTTGCAACCTTGCAACATGGCGTCGGATTATGACCTGATTGTGTGTGATTGTTTCGTGATTGTGTTTGATTGTTTCGGGTTGTGTGTGATTTTTTTTGGATTGTGTGTCATTGTTTACGATTGTGTGTGATTGTTTGTGATTGTGTGTGATTGTTTCATGATTGTTTCTGATTGTTTTTCTCGATGTACACATATTGTGTCCAGTTCCACACCCCTCGCGTGCATTGTATCTCCCGTATGGCCTGTAAAAGCACAATTTCGTCATATGTTTGTTATTCGTGGTTGTGCAATGCCCATTGTATGCATGATCATGCTCTAGTATCACTCGGGTTTAAGGCAATAAGGTGAATAGGGCAGGGGTCGCAGACTCGCGGCTCCCGAGCCAGGCGCGGCTCGCCTAGCTCGGTAGTGCGGCTCGCCTAGCTCGGTAGTGCGGCTCGCCGAGAGCTGCTCACGTCTTGCGTTCGGCTGGAACCGAGGTTCCCGAGAGCCGCGCTCTGGTTGGCCTAGTGTGCGTCTGTCTCTATCGCACTCATTGAGTGCCAGTATGACGGACAAGGACAGACACGCAGGCCGGCGGACGACACCACTAGCTCTATCTCTCTCACTCTATTGCCGAAGAGCTCGTGGAACGTGTGGCCTATGCTTCACGCGCTACGCTCTTACAGGCAGGAGAATTCGAATTGACGCACCGGACAAAGTGGACTGAAATCTAGAGACCAAAGGGGATTTTTTGAGACCAAAATATTTTTTTCCAATTTATGAGCCCGCTACACTAGGATGCCCCCTTAAAACTCAGGGAAATTCGGCGAGAAATGGTCTGGAAATCAGGGAAAACTCAGGGAAAATGGAAATGAAAATTTTGTGGCAACCATGAAACATGCGCGTTGGCATTTAGGCAAGATGTGCACAAAAATTCATGTCAAAATCAATAAATTTGTTCTTTTAAAGGGCCCTCACACGAGTGTGAGGATTACCAGGTATTACCAGTGATTACTAAGTCTGTGTACACCCGATTACCACAGTTGGGCACCCCTCGCCCTTTACACTGATATATAAAGTGTGCAACTGACACACACTTTAAGGTGTTTAACACCGTGTGGCACACTTCTATGTGTGCAACATGAGTTTTGAATAGTTGGAAGTGTTAAACAGGTGTGTTGCACACTTTTTAGTGTTCAACTTGAGCGTTGAGCTATAGTGCTCGTCGGTCAGGTTGAACATTTAAAAGTGTGCAACACACCTGTTGAACACTTCCAACCATTCAAAAACTCGTGTTGCACACATAGAAGTATGCCACACGGTGTTAAACACCTAAAAGTGTGTGTCAGTTGCACACTTTATATATCAGTGTAGCGAGTGTGCCTGCTGGTGTCGGCTGCCTTTTCTTTTCGGCCCTCCGAAGTGTTCTGACGCGTTG
>NW_026267256.1:472293-473676 GCF_000697945.3 Frankliniella occidentalis | reverse complement strand
GGAGAGATGGACAGACGAGACGGGCGGGACGGGGGGGTCGCACGGACCCGTTAATGGAAGGGGAATGTCAAAGTAGGTCGCTGCGTGCCGCTACACTGTCGTTCTGATTGAAACTTGCGGCTAAAACCGAACAATTTATATTTTAGAAAACAAGCATAGTTTAGAAAACCTCTTAATGAATAAAACGTATCATTTTCCCTTATAGCGCAGTTGTAAAAACGCTGTTATAGTAACTAAATGTCTCCAGTCAGAAATTAATGGTTCATCGAATCGCCAAATGATTTGACATCGATTGCCAAGTAGACCTCTCGTCGATTCTACTTGTATGCGCAGGAGATTTGTGAAGCGCGTCATCGAGCGGTTGAGTGCATTCCGAAGCGCAAACTTGCACGGTAAAAACTGGTCCTCGGACCATTGAAAGGACTCAAGGATGGGGTAGGAAAAATTGCATGGGGCGTTATTCTTGAATTAATCCGATGATTCTTGGACAAAGAAGGGACAATTTTCACCGTGTGAGAGGTCGACAGCTTTTCTAACTTGCTGGGTGCGGCGAGTGTGGTCCAGCAGCAGACGCCCACCACAGCAGCCGGAGCGGCGTGGCTCGTCCCGGCCCCGCCGGAAGAGGGACGCGCCAGGACGTATTACCATAATGACTCGCAAACAGACGGTGTGGACACAGAGCCGAGACGGCGGCGGCGCCCTGGACCTTGGCCGCGCTGCGCAGGCGTAGCACGCGCGTGCGACAGAGAGAGAGAGAGAAGAGAGGGGGTCGCAGGCCGGGGAGGCATAGCATCGCCTAGCGTGACTTGGATGCGCAAGGGGTTTGGCACGCCCTGCTGGGCGTCCCCTGGCTGCTGCTGTAGGGGTCGAGGAGGGCAGCAGCAGCAGCGGGTTTGGTGGCTGCAGTTTTCTCCGTTAAATATTTAAAGTTTCAATTACAGCCCGGCGTGCCCCCGAGGCGCGCGCGTGGCGGGGTGCTCCACCTTTGCTGCTGCGGGTCTCCCTCCCCTCCCTTCCCCTCCCCGGCTGCTATGCGCAACAGAGACGAGGCTGTTACCTTCCTCTCCCCCCCCCCCTCATGTTGTTTGCCCGCCCCACAGTGCGAGTTGCACCGTCATTAGCTCGCTGCCGCCGTGTTTTTGTCGCTGGAAATACACGCTAAATCCTTATGCATTGTGTTGTGCATAAACATGCAGAATTTTATATAGCCATATAATTATGCGCAATTTTATGCATAACTGTGCACAGTTTGCACATAATTGTCCACGAAATTTGAGCATACTTATGGCTTTAAGAATCTGTGCATGTTCATGCTCAATAAAATGCATCAACAGTCGGGCAGAGGAGGAGGGCAGGGCGGAAGGCGTAGCAGCAAGGTGGGGG
>NW_026267256.1:467117-468258 GCF_000697945.3 Frankliniella occidentalis | reverse complement strand
GCCGCTCGCTCGGGCCTATGTTGCCGTTGCTGTAGCGTCATTGTTTGCCGCCACATTTTCCCTCCATTTTTTTCCCGTTACAACAAACATGCTGCTGATGATGACGGGCCGAGTGCGCGCAGTGTCCGTGTGCCACGCCCCGCCACGCCCCGCTCCGCCACCCATGCTTTGTCCGAGGCATGACAAGGCCAAAACAAAAAGTACCAACACAGCGCGCGGCGGCTTTCGTGCGGGGCGCGCAAACGTCGACGGCGCTTATTGGGAAGTCTGCATTCAAGAATTGGGGAATAGGATCGTTACCCAGCAGAGATGTCGAAGGGGCGCCTCTACACAAGTCGAAGGGGCAGACGCGCAGACGCACAAATAACAGATGAAGGGAAGACGGAAACTGTAAAGGGGCAATCATTTTGTTCCTTAAACGTCAACGTTTTCGTGCACATCGAGATCAGATGCAATTTTGTTCCTAAAATTGGCGAAATTTTGTAGGTGTGAGACTGTATGCGTTTAGTAAACGATTCCGTTAAAGCTGAGTAAAACAAAGTGGAGAACAAGAACCCGGATATAACAACACTCTCATCTCGTTACTGATTTTTTGCCACCCCGTGTCAGTATTTATGTTAATTTTTTAAGTAGGAATACTACAGTGTTTTATCAGGAGCGCATTAATTCCTTATTACGTTACTGACAATTTGATTTCTTATTAGGATATATTGAACGAAACTATGCGGAATAATGACAAATTGATCAGTAATTCCTGCTGTAGAGAATTCCTAACGTTTCGCCTGACCAAAAAATCAGTACATGTCTGCCAGTGCATGTTCCATGTGCTATGGAAATTTCTGTTTTCTTAGTCCTCGCATTCTTCTTTTCAGCTTTACCGACATGCATGGACCCTATGTCCTTTTTGTAGCTTACAGCGCACTAAATCAACTAATTCCCTTTCTGCTGTTGCTGATAACTGCTGCCGCAGCGTTGCATGGGGCCCATGTACCACACCCGCGCAGCGGAAGCACCGCGTCGTCGCCGGGGACGGCATGAAAATCAAATCACGTTTCATTTGACGGGGAAATCGGACGGGTGTCGGACAGACAGGCCGACGCGAGCGGAGAGATGGACAGACGAGACGGGCGGGACGGGGAGG